>NC_141052.1:6427500-6587500 GCF_041138505.1 Cibotium barometz
ACATGAAATCCCTCATCTCCCAGAACTAGCCCCCCCTCTCTGATTTCGATAGCTGACTCCGCAGTTGGAAACTGACGTCGTGGCATCCGCGGGTCGGGAGCCAAGCCAATTCTTTAAAAGAGAAAGTACATACTCTAGGCTTGGAGATATTGAGTCTAAAGAAATCTGTTAAATCGACTAAATGCTATTATGAAAAAGATGAGCTGTATGCTGGAAACTAAGGTTGCCTAGAGATTTCATGAGAGTAATGATGTTTTGTTGGTAGCTTCAAAATTGATGTATTTCTTCAAGGGAAAATCCTTATTGAAAATTTTCAACTTGATTTCTTTGTGGCAATATTTATGAATTCTCTATTTTTTCATTATCTTTATATATGTCTATCTATCTATGTTCTCTTACTCTCTCTCTTTTTGTCTCTCAACATGTTTTATAGTTCTATGTTTTCTTCTTGCTCTCTCTCTTTCTCTCTTTGGAGTAATACCTTTGTTAGCAAAGAAAGGTTAGAGACGGAGAGAGGTCATCACTTATTGGTGTTATACATAGAAATTAGAGATATAAAAGGATTTTATTTGTTAGATCTACTAAACTTGTTCTTTAGCAGGATAGAATTTTCTATTTTAAATTTCTCTAATAATTATATCATGTTTGCTATCATGTGGAGTCTATCCCTAAGAGTAGGGCCACATGTAGAGATATAAGAAAATTTTCATGTTAAAATTGACAAACATTTCTCTAGGTGCACTTAAAGATGTAAACAACAAGCGGATGATCTCAAAGAGTAGGTACATATTCTAGGTTCATAGGTAATGAGTCTATAGATTTCCATTAATAGACTCAATGCCATAATTAAAAAAATGAGTCATTTGTTAGCCTCAAGGACCTCTTGAACGTGTTATGGAACTTTATTTTGTAGCTTCAAAAGCAATACATTTTCTCAAGGCACAAAACAATGTTTAGCACACTTATTGTGTGCAAGTTTTAGTGCGTCTTTTTTGTCTCTTTATCTTTTTATGAAAAAAACTTTATTTAATATTATCAAAGTGTAGAAATATTGAAATGCGTTATCCTTCCTTTTCGTTTGATTATGATTATAGAAAATTGAATATAGTTGGGAGCTGTAAATTTGAATAAGTAGAAGGAAAAACAATGGGCAAGCATGATGGCCATCGAAATGTAGCTAAAAAACATACGCATTTAAATTAAAAATTTAGAGAAACACACTTTTCTTTTTGTTTTTTTTTTACTTTTTATAATGTAAATATTGAAGTATTATAAAGAGATTTTGCACAAACCTTACCTTTCTCTCTGTAATGTTTTTTCGTTTAAAGTGATTTTTCTTATTTTACATAATGTTGATTAACGTATACATAAAATGAAAGGAGATACTAGACTTAAGATAGTAGTAACATGTGCTAGCAAAGAAGCGTATGCTATGTTAGTTCTTTCCCTTTGAAAGTTTTAGAGAGAGAATAAGGTAGACCTATGAGAAGATATATCAATGCTTCTTCTTTTTCTACCTCCTTACCTTTCTTCTCTTTAAAGAAAAATATATTATATATTTTTTAAGGTTTTTAAAGTGCAAGAAATATTAAAGTGCATTGTTTTGCCTTCTTTTTTTATTTTAAAGGAATTTGAAGATGTTTGGGTGGTGTAAATCCCTAAGTTTGGAGCAGTCATGTCACCTTCAAATTTTAGATGCATCACGTGTGTGACGTTGTACTTATGCTAGATTTAGAGCATGCATTCGATGCCATGCATGTGGTCTTTTGGAAGACCATTCAACATCTTTTAATGGAAACCACCCACAGTCCACTAATAGAGAAATTACTATTTTTATGGCTCAGAGAGCATCTCAATATACGTGAAACTGTAGCAGTAGAGAGAGATACGGAAAGACGTTCATTACCATTTGATCTAATGAACTTCCACATGATGAGAGTAGTGATACGGATAAAGACGGAACTGAGAGTCTACGTATTTCATATGCCATCAATGATGTTAAAAATATTAAATATGAATGTCATTCTATACGATGTGTGTTTCTATAAGCACTCTGCAACTATAGTGTTGCTTTTGGTGATTTTAAGTCTTCACTCTTTTGGAGTTATAGATGCGATTTCTGCTTTCTGCACAAGTATGGAAGAGTGAGTCCACAAAAAGCCATCAAAATCGATAGGTAAACATTGTTGTGCATGTGGAAAGGTCTCTTTGTTGTTGTTAGAAAATCCTCCTCCAACGTTAAGTGATCTATTTCTTGGTAGTGATAATGTGAGTAGAGTATACAAAAAGAATATATGCATCTATAATAATGCATTAGCTTTGATTTCATTGGCTGCTCAATTAGATAATCAGTTCACTAGAGGGGCAAGTGTTTATATCTTTCGAGTCGAGTACATGGTACAACATATTACCATGTTGGAACATTAATGCTTGATGAGACACAACACATAGAATTCCTTGATATGCACAACTGTATGTGTAATATCGGAGTATGAATTGGAAAATAGACTACAAGGGATGTCTTCCTTAAATCACCATGTGTTGGAAAGGTTGCAAACAATGATGCATGAACACAATCCACATGCATGTGCATTTCGTACTATGAGAGAAATATTAGAGACAAGTCCACGTGTAGACTTAAGAATGGTAATCACCGAAAAAAGTCAACCTCAAGGCAATACTTGGTTCCTATGGGTATTGAGGTAGTTTCTATCATGACGGGTCAAGGCGATGATCCTAATGTAGGTCATTGAGATATTCAAATAATGTTTCGCACTGAATATTAAACTTCCAATGCTCATACATGCCTTTATTGTATGTTCTTCTGTTTCCAAGGGAGGTGGATGGTTGGATGTTGATATTTATCTTTGCGGTGCCATTAGACAAGGTTTGAATGATGAGGATACAAAGATAACGAATTAATGACAATATACCATGCATTTATATTGTAGATAATAGATGATAGAAATGCATGTCTTCTATGTGGTTGGAAGGCTATTGCAATAGTACATGGTTGATGTGCATATAGTAGCATGGAAGAATCAAGGTTAGAATGAATATGTCATAATCAGCCAACTTTGCATGCAGAGGTATATCGGGGACTTGTAGACATGGTGAGTATAAGTGAAGGTGTAAGAACGGTCTTTGGTGGTGCTATTATACATAGGATACTTTTGACATCTTTTTATACCGGGGGGCTCAATTTATGCATCAATTATATTAAGATTCAATTTCAATTGTGAGGAAGATGGGTAAGCCAAACCTCTTTATTACCTTTACTTGCAATCCTAAATGGGATGAAATAACCAATGCTCTATTATTTAGGCAGACTGCACAAGATCGTCATGACTTGATTGCATGTGTCTTCTACCAGAAACATAAGGACATGATGCACCTATTGATAAAAAGGGCTTTTTATGCAAGGTTATGGGGTTTGTTTTGGTTATTGAGTTCCAAAAAGGGATTCTTCCACATGTGCATGTATTGTTGATATTAGAAAATGAATACAAGCCATCCCAAATTATAGATTATGACACTGGTATGTGCTGAACTTCCTGATAAGGTGATGTTTTTGACTTGCATAATATTATTAGTTGACCATTATAATATTGGGGCACAAAATATGAGGTCTCCTTTCATGGTTAATGGAAGTTACAAGTATCGTTATCCTCAAAATTTTTGTGAGACCACTATTTTAGATGATAATGGGTATTTTTGTTGAACTTTTTGAGGATTTCTTTCATGGATTATAGTCAATATGTAATAATGTTAGTGCTTGCCAAACTCTGTGATAAAATCAAGCTTTGTTACACTTACAAGGCCTTCTTTGCCAGCATGGAAAACGTCGTATGACTCTGAGGCGATGCCCCTTCTTGATAGATCCAATGTTGCCATAGTAACCAATGGTTTATTAAGGGGAGGAGATGATGTTTGAGTCTCTAAAATAGGCTGATATCACTCTTTCAACGGCAAGGAGTCTTAACAATTGTCAACAAAGGGCAGACACTGCTGCCATACACGCGTTCGATACACGCGATAAGTTACGGGTGTATGTATGGTCACGCATGTATATGAGTAGTATCAGGCGCGTGTATATTGGCATCTACATTCGCGTGTATATTGGTTTTAGAAACGCGTGTACTAGCACGTGTATGGTCGCGCATGTATATGAGTAGTATCGGGCGCGTGTATATTGGCATCTACATTCGCATGTATATGCGGGCGCGTGTATATTGGCATCTACATTCGCGTGTATACTGGTTTCAGAAACGCGTGTACCAGCGTGTGTATATACGCGCAATTATACACGCTTTATTACACGCGATAACAGAGAACAGAGAACTTTATTAAGAAAAACTCCCATTCCTTTACAAAATTAAAAACCATTCTCTTTAAACCATCTCATAGAACATTACAGTATATATCATTACACAATCCCACTACATGCATTTACAACAATGTAATATATTCAAAAATAAATCATGAGATGATAATTAAAAGACAACATATACAATAGAAATGTCATCAATTTAGAACGATACAGTGATGGATTGGTTAGGGTTTCGATCTCATCTATCTCTCTCAGAGATTTTCACATGGCTCCTCACTCTTTGGAGCCTCACATCTTCTCTTGTCTTCAGTCTTCTTGTCGTGGCAGCTTCTCTCCACGCGTCCATGTCTTCCTCTTCTTTTAGTCTTCTTGGGGCAGCTTCTCTTCTCGTGTCCATGTCTTCCTTCAATGCTTCCTCTAGATCTTCTTGGTGTGGATCTTCCTCTTGGAAAGAGATATTCTTCTTCTTTCATGGCTGGGGCCATGAGCTTGTCCATCAGGTCTTCTTGCTCCATGTGAGCAACATGTTCAAATGATTTGCTGACAGTTCCTTTGGGTTTTTGATGTTTATCTTGTGTCATTATGCAATGCAAACCCAAATTTATGCGGGAGGTCTTATCTCTTGCCTTATTCTGGTCAAGGGCAGTGTCTGATCCCATTTTTACACTGATGCAATGTGCCCAATACATAATGCGTATAGCATTCATTCTCATGCACATTCCAAATGCAACTCTGGCTGTGAATAATCTTAAATTTGAGTGAGATTTACAGGCATTAACCAAGGGTTAAATGCAAAATGATGATTATTATTCAGCACACTTTTTCCAGAAATTACATTAATCAAGGGTAACCAATTTGTATGGAATGGTTGGAGTATCAAACCAACTCCGAATTACAATCTGAAGTTATAGGGATCTGTATCAGATACCTAATGGTTAATTTGAATCCTCAATTGCACCAAAATATAGTGATTAGTCCTGATTAATCACTGATTAGCAAATTAATCCATTGTTTTGTGTGCAAAAAACAGAGTATGCGGGGAGTCCAGATCTGGTGCCTTAGACTTCAAATGAGCTCAAATTCTGTCAAATCCATTAATAGCAATGAGTCTAGTAGAGAGGATTAAGCCAATAAACATAAGATTTGACCAAATATTGAAAGCTTAATCTCTGTTTTACCAAAGTCACCTGTGCAGATTTGATGAAGAGCTTGGATCTCACTGTAGACTTGATGAAATTGAATTCTGTCTTCACCAGCTTGTAGAGCATGCTTGAAAACACCTTGGGCTAAGAGGAATTAGAGAATTTTGATTGGATGAAGCAGTAATGTCAAAAACTCCTCAAAAAAAAGGTGCCAGCAAAAATCACGAATTCTCCTCATCCCTTTGGCGCTTTGCGCTTCTGTTTCGATTGGCTGCAGCTCAAGATGTTGGCTATGTTGGGCTAGAAGCAAAAGGCCTAATTTAGAGTGTGCAAGAAGCTAGAGCTCCTCCACTGGTTGGGGGTGAAGAGGTGAAGTGAAAAATAACTAAAATTTTGATTATTTTCTAATTATCTACTAATCCTAATTAATTAGATAATGGGCTCATAAACCTGATGGATTCTAGGCATGGCTCTGATACCATGTTGAAATTAGAGCATTGTGATGAGCTATGGTGGATCAAACACTAGAATCAACATCATTAACAAAGTTATTAGTAAATAATTAAGATATAATTAGTGGATAATTAATAAATAATTAAGAGATAATTAGTGGGTAATTAACAAATAGTTTAATGTAGGCATGGATACTCAAAAACTAGCAATTTCTCATTAGGGCAATGCCTCAATTTATAGAGTTTACATCCAAGCATCTAATCCCACTGATTTCTCCTTGATTCACTCCACCTCTTTTCCCTGATTCTCTCCACCTCCTCACTTTTCCCAGAATATCTCCACACGTCCCAGAATATCTCCACACTTCTTAAATCTTCTCATGCTACCCTTTATTCTCTCCCAGTAGATTCTTCTCACCTTTTCACAGGTTCTTTCACATTTACATCTTCTCTTTTACAGCCTCTAACCAAGGGCTTGTTCCCGTACACACCCTATTCACTTGTATATTTCAACACCTCCCCTCAAGTGAATACTCCTAGAACACCTAGACCCTATACCAAGTTTCCCTCCTTACTTGATAGTCCGCGACCAGTGTCTACACCTCCCCTCAAGTTATCTTAGCACACCTGGACCCTATATCAAGTTTCTCTCTTACTTGACAGTCTGCGACCAGTGCCTCAAGTCCCTAAACTCATAGTCCTTGACACACTCTCTCTCTATGTGTCCAAGGCTTACTATAGTTGCCCCGCGACCTTGACTAAAGTGCTCACACATACATCTATCTACCACGTGGCCTACATCATCGGTGGCTCAGAGGTGGTTTTACTTTGGGGCAGGTTACATGGGGTTGTGGGGTCTCTCTCTCTCTCTCTCTCTCTCAGAGATTCTCACATGGCTCCTCACTCTTTGGAGCCTCACATCTTCTCTTGTCTTCAATCTTCTTGTCGTGGTGGCAGCTTCTCTCCACGCGTCCATGTCTTCCTCTTCTTTTAGTCTTCTTGGGGCAGCTTCTCTTCTCGTGTCCATGTCTTCCTTCAATGCTTCCTCTAGATCTTCTTGGTGTGGATCTTCCTCTTGGAAAGAGATATTCTTCTTCTTTCATGGCTGGGGCCATGAGCTTGTCCATCAGGTCTTCTTGCTCCATGTGAGCAACATGTTCAAATGATTTGCTGACAGTTCCTTTGGGTTTTTGATGTTTATCTTGTGTCATTATGCAATGCAAACCCAAATTTATGCGAGAGGTCTTACCTCTTGCCTTATTCTGGTCAAGGGCAGTGTCTGATCCCATTTTTACACTGATGCAATGTGCCCAATACATAATGCGTATAGCATTCATTCTCATGCACATTCCAAATGCAACTTTGGCTGTGAATAATCTTGAATTTAAGTGAGATTTATAGGCATTAACCAACGGTTAAATGCAAAATGGTGATTATCAACATAATTTTCCCAGAAATTACATTAAATCAAGGGTAACCAATTTGTATGGAATGGTTGGAGTATCAAACCAACTCCGAATTGCAATCTGAAGTTATAGGGATCTGTATCAGATATCTAATGGTTAATTTGAACCCTCAATTGCACCAAAATATAGTGATTAGTACTGATTAATCATTGATTAGCAAATTAATCCACTGTTTTGTGTGCAAAAAATAGAGTATGCGGGGAGTCCAGATCTGATGCCTTAGATTCAAATGAGCTCAAATTCTTTCAAATCCATTAATAGCAATGAGTCTAGTAGAGGATTAAGCCAATAAACATAAGATTTGCCCAAATATTGAAAGCTTAATCTCTGTTTTACCAAAGTCACCTGCAGATTTGATGTGTCCAAGGCTTACTATAGTTGCCCCGCGACCTTGACTAAAGTGCTCACACATACATCTATCTAACCACGTGGCCTACATCATCGGTGGCTCAGAGGTGGTTTTACTTTGTTGGGGCAGGTTACATGGGGTTGTGGGGTCTCTCTCTCTCTCTCTCTCAGAGATTTTCACATGGCTCCTCACTCTTTGGAGCCTCACATCTTCTCTTGTCTTCAGTCTTCTTGTCGTGGCAGCTTCTCTCCACGCGTCCATGTCTTCCTCTTCTTTGTCTTCTTGGGGCAGCTTCTCTTCTCGTGTCCATGTCTTCCTTCAATGGTTCTTCTAGATCTTCTTGGTGTGGATCTTCCTCTTGGAAAGAGATATTCTTCTTCTTTCATGGCTGGGGCCATGAGCTTGTCCATCAGGTCTTCTTGCTCCATGTGAGCAACATGTTCAATTGATTTGTTGATAGTTCCTTTGGGTTTTTGATGTTTATCTTGTGTCATTATGCAATGCAAACCCAAATTTGTGCGAGAGGTCTTACCTCTTGCCTTATTCTGGTCAAGGGCAGTGTCTGATCCCATTTTTACACTGATGCAATGTGCCCAATACATAATGCGTATAGCATTCATTCTCATGCACATTCCAAATGCAACTCTGGCTATGAATAATCTTGAATTTGAGTGAGATTTATAGGCATTAACCAACGGTTAAATGCAAAATGATGATTATCAGCATAATTTTCCCAGAAATTACATTAAATCAAGGGTAACCAATTTGTATGGAATGGTTGGAGTATCAAACCAACTCCGAATTGCAATCTGAAGTTATAGGGATCTGTATCAGATACCTAATGGTTAATTTGAACCCTCAATTGCACCAAAATATAGTGATTAGTACTGATTAATCATTGATTAGTAAATTAATCCACTGTTTTGTGTGCACAAAATAGAGTATGCGGGGAGTCCAGATCTGATGCCTTAGATTCAAATGAGCTCAAATTCTTTCAAATCCGTCAATAGCAATGAGTCTAGTAGAGGATTAAGCCAATAAACATAAGATTTGACCAAATATTGAAAGCTTAATCTCTGTTTTACCAAAGTCAACCGTGCAGATTTGATGAAGAGCTTGGATCTCACTGTAGACTTGATGAAATTGAATTCTGTCTTCACAAACTTGTAGAGCATGCTTGAAAACACCTTGGGCTAAGAGGAATTAGAGAATTTTGATTGGATGAAGCAGTAATGTCAAAAACTCCTCAGAAAAAAGGTGCCGGCAAAAATCACGAATTCTCCTCATCCCTTTGGCGATTTGCGCTTCTGTTTCGACTGGCTGCAGCTCAAGGATGTTGGCTATGTTGGGCTAGAAGAAAAAGGCCTAATTTAGAGTGTGCAAGAAGCTAGAGCTCCTCCACTAGCTGGGGGTGAAGAGGTGAAGTGAAAAATAACTAAAATTTTGATTATTTTCTAATTATCTACTAATCCTAATTAATTAGATAATGGGCTCATAAACCTGATGGATTCTAGGCATGGCTCTGATACCATGTTGAAATTAGAGCATTGTGATGAGCTATGGTGGATCAAACACTAGAATCAACATCATTAACAAAGTGATTAGTAAATAATTAAGATGTAATTAATGGGTAATTAACAAATAGATTAATGTAGGCATGGATACTAAAAAACTAGCAAATTCTCATTAGGGCAATGCCTCAATTTATAGAGTTTACATCCAAGCATCTAATCCCACTGATTTCTCCTTGATTCACTCCACCTCTTTTCCCTGATTCTCTCCACCTCCTCACTTTTCCCAGAATATGTCCACACTTCCCAGAATATCTCCACACTTCCTAAATCTTCTCATGCTACCCTTTATTCTCTCCCAATAGATTCTTCTCACCTTTTCACAGGTTCTTTCACATTTACATCTTCTCTTTTACAGCCTCTAACCAAGGGCTTGTTCCCGCACACACCCTATTCACTTGTATATTTTAACAGTGCAATAGGAATGACGTACCACCATTTAATGTCATGCACCATTGGCAGATAGATAACCTACTCAAATACACATACTGCAGTAATTAATTAGCATATCAAAAGTCAAGGGGTACGTGAGCTTAGATATATATGTACATGAAACACATTAGTAAAAAAATGCATACCTGCTTACATTGTTGTGGCAATATGAGCCTATCTTTCTTTGTTTGCCAAAACTTTGTAGAGTCAATAGTTACATAGCCACTTGCATGGCGTTTTATCGTTGCATTAGGCCCTTTTTCCACCACATTCATTTGCCATTTGACATCCAAAACATACACAAAGAAGCGACGAAAGTCAAGCCTAAATACAATAATCATCCATTTTTCCATTGGCTCCCTTGAAGCTACTAGTGACACCGCAATCTTGTGTATTCCTCTTTTCATCAATTCTTTGTGTTCGAAAATGCTTGCCTTCACACCATATAGCATTGAACATAGTGTACTGGACCAAAATAGAAGCAATATTTATGTAAGCAATGTGAATAAATATTAAAAGCAAATCACTTACAAAACTAGTGCAAAACATTAGTTCTATGTACCTTTAACATGCATCCTCGTACATACTCCCATTCTTCCGATGTGATATGCAGCCCCTCGCCGCTCTCTGCTCTCTCCATTTTCTCATGCAACCAATCAACATGGATATCATTCGGAAGTGTTGCTAGATGCTTAGGGTACGCCTTACGAGAGCCATGTTGCCTCCGAAAGAGAGCTCTTTCTGCTTGCCTTTTTGTCTTTGCATCCTCATATCTTGTAACCCATCTGCTCATCACATCACTATTAAGGATGCAAGTGAAATTGAGATCATCAATCAATGTTCTGTCAATTACTTTACTCTGTCCTTTTTCTTGAGGCACAATAGAGGTCATCCTGAAGTCCTCTTCATTGCTTCATAGTCGCGGCAAAGAGCTGTCCACCTGACCAAGAAATTCTGAAATATATGCAAGAGACTCTTGTATCAACCAACCCTCGGCCATGCTTCCTTCGGGCCTTGCACTTTGCCTCACAAAGTCTTTTAAGATCTTCATGAAGTGCTCTAGGAAGAACATTCAACGTGCATGCACAGTGCCACATAAAGCAATTACGTCCACTAAATGCACAATGAGATGTAGTTGACTTGTGAGAATGGTTCGCGGAAAAGTCTCCTCTACCAAACAAACCACCTCCACTGCCATAACACGCGCATCATCCAACGTGGCTGGATCAATTGCTTTGGAACTAACATATCTGAAAAATAAATGAATGGTACGTTATACCTCATGCACGTTCATTTTGCAAGGTATAATGAAGGGTGATCTGACATGGGTTTTACATACCTCACAAGCTCGCCCATCTTATAAATACATTTTTCAAACTCTTGTTTTCACAATGGTCGATGCTAGTAGATAGTATGAACTGCGCACATAAGAGCACATGTTGTATATATGGTTTAGGGCATTACAAAATTTAATTTCAACGTACAAGACTTCGAGAACACTTACTTGGAGCATCTTGTGCCAATCGTGGGACTTCAACCCATATAGTTGCTCAACGCCTCTTTTCTTAGTGGTTGTAAAGGCTCCCTTCAATGATCTCATGCATCCAGTGGGAGTACGCAAAGTGGTGATGGCCTGCTTTACCTACTTCTCCTCTTTCTTTGATATAATCCATGGTGTGTCCCATGAAAGAGAATGCAATCATTGACGCGTGCATGTATGCGATCATAATCCAATCCTCCAAGAGATGTCACATAACGCCTTGCTATGTCTCTTGAGGTGGGTAGTCTATTCCCCTTTGGAAGCATGTTTGATAATAGCCTGCATATCCAATATCATCAATTAGCCCTAAACCCTAAACCCTAAACCCTAAACCCTAAACCCTTAACCACTAATTCAAATTTGCAAGTTAGAATGCTTACTTCAATAATGTGTCAAGACTTGCATTGCTCCATTTTGAGATGGCCATGAGACCATACGGTCGACAGGTACTTGAAAACTCTAAACGAATGATTTTGGTTTATTGAATTACATATATATATACTTATATACGATATATTACTTGAACAGGCACAAGCTGCTGCTACACCTGCTGATGTTTCTTCCACTGATGATCCACCCGTGTCGCCATTGCTCCTGCTACTATGTGAGCACTACTCATCGGACATGCATACCGATGTGAGCTCATCTGATCATGGAGGGAGCAGCGGGTCATCATCTGGGTCTGAGTAGTACTCAGACTTATAGTATCACATTCCATATTGAGGATGTGGTTGTATATATATTTTTGTAACTGAAGCCATGGGCTTTTTTAGACAAACCAATTTGATTTTGTATATATTTGTTTATAATTGAAGCCATGGGCTACTTCGACATATGGACTCCCTTGTATATATGTGTACACATAAAATTTTGATAGTAATATTGAATCGTGAATTGATAGTATTGCATTCATGTCTGTCTTGAATCGTGTATTGACAATATATGCATTCATGTCGTTCTTGAATCGTGTAATGATAATGCACTAAATCTTCCTCGTGGATGGCGCAATGCACCAAAAAAAAAATCCAGAGAGTGCTATTGGGTGCTGGAATGCTGGAATAGCATTCAGGTACCAAATAGCACCCTCTGGATTTTTTTTTTGCTCTCTGTTCGCGTGTATAGACGCGTCAACTCTGTAAAAGTTACGTGTATATACGCAGATACTCTGTGAAATGCGCGTGTATAAGCGCAGCTAAACTGACAAAACGCATGTATAAGCCCTCGTATCAGTGCGTCTGATTGCATCTATACACGCGCTTTTACACGTATGTCTCTAGCCGCGATGATACATGCGCTGATACACAGGCCCGCTACTTTTTTTCCACAAGTCATTTTTCGCGGCTAGGAGCGCGGGTATGAGCCCGATCCCTTGTAGTGGCTCTTTCTAGGAATAATGGTGGTATTTTTTTCCTTGATAGCCTTGGTGATTTTTTTCTTGAAAACCTATCTTTATAATGCCTTGCTATCTTGACTACGTGGAGAGAATCATGTTGTTTTGGCATGTGTATCTTCTTGTATTGTTGCATTGTTACTGTCAAATAGACCTATTGCTCACTCACAATTCAAAATTCCATTGGTTTTGAATGCACCTAGCACATGTAGTATCAAGGTGAATATCTCTTTTGGGATGAGACACCTATGACACATCTTTATGCATTTGAAGCACTCGACAATACACATAAAGAAATAATGCAAAATGATGGGATTTTTGGTGGTAAAATGATGCTCTTAGGTGGTGACTTTAGGCAAATCTTGCCAGTTGTGCTTAAGGGATAATGGGAGGATATATAGTCAATGCAACATTGTGCTGCTTATATATATGGAGATACGTTAATGTTCTAAAGCTCACCCAAAATATACGTATCCGTCAAAATAATGAAGGTATGGTGGTAATTCCATAACGAATGCTACTTGATGGAAGGTCTTTGCAGAGTTTTCTTGAATGGGTTTACAAAGATCTTTAAATAGTGCAATATTATGCAAATTTCTTCAATGACCATGTTGTCCTTGCACCCCAAAACTAAGAGGTTGACGAGATCAACAATCTTGTAATGGTTGGACAAGAAAGGGAGTACCTTAGTTCTAATTCAGTGGCTTCTTCTACACATAACAATCTTTTGCATACAGTTGAGTACCTAAATAATTTAAATTTGGGTGGTGGTCATCATCCCTATTGCTTGATTTTGAAGATAAATGTCCCTATTATCTTACTGTGCAATTTGGATCCTCGGTGAGGACTATGTAGTGGGACAAGACTAATATGCAAACAATTTTAGCACAAAAGTGATAGAAGCATAAATTATCGCAGACATTCACATTGGTGATAGGTTCTTTATCCCAACGATAACATTCATATCAAATACGCTTCAGTTTCCTTTTGATATATGAGGAGGAGATGATTTCGAGTGAGGCTAACATTCGATATGACTATAAATAAGTCTCAAGGACAAATATTGAGTGTCTTCGGGATTTACTTGGATACTCAAGTTTTTATGCATGGACAGTTATATATTATTGTCATGTGTGAGATCATTAGATATAGTGAAAGTGAATGTGGACAATGAAAGCAGAAATGCAACTTTGGATGGATTCTATACAATAAATGTTGTATACAAAGAGGTTTTGGATATGGCTCTAGATGAATAAAGATGACATATGTTCCCAAAAGGTAGTGAATAAAGATGACATATGGCTCTAGATGAATAAAGATGACATATGGCTCTAGATGAATAAAGATGACATATGTTCCCAAAAGGTAGTGAATATGATATTCACACCTTTCCTTGCAATTTCTTTGGACTACTTTGGAGATATTTATATGTGGCATCAACTTATGTTGTTAAAGTAAGTAAATCCAAGGTAAATGATTGCAAAGATATCACAAGTATATTCAATGTGATCCTTGAGTGCATTGTTCTTCTTTCAAAGTTGATTAAAGATTTGTTTTGATGTAGACTTATTCATTATCATGTTATATGACACAATACTCATTAGGAGAAGGATGACCAATTTCTTTAGCTTCATCTCACCGATACGGGTGCTATTGTTACTAGTAACATTGTCAAATGTATGTATTATTCTTAATTTTGGTTTGATAGCACATCTCAAGCTACAACTATAGCCCCGTGCAGATCCTCAAATATGGAGATCCCCTATTGCCGCTCAGATTGAAGTTTGTGTTTACAGAGACATTCTAAATGAGAGCATGTTTGCAATGGTTCTCTTTGAGATTATAGATGATAATGAAGAGTGTCAATTTACTTGCCATGGCTATTACATGGTCAATGCTATGAGGATACACAGACATCAATGGCAATTCAATTTCATGTAACCTACTTGGGTCAAAATCCTTTAGATGGATGGCAAATGGTTGGCCATGGAGTATATCATGACATTAGATATATATTTTTAGACCCACGACCATTACTTGGAATGAAAAATAACAAAGAAAGGTATATTAGTATTTTGTCCCTATGAAAGCTGTGAAAACATTTTGATATTCAATGAATTTATATTAACATTTTTAATGCATGACGTGATGTTTGTGAATCGTGCAGCAAGTCTGGATTATCAACAAGGTTCTTCAAAAAGATTTAAAAGGGGTTTAGTACCCCCACATAGACTATTTGCCAAGTCATTAAAGATGCAATGGATTTGCGTTTGCACATTGTTTGAATACATGGAATGATGTGGAAGTGTCGTAAGACTTTACCATGGACACTCGTTGAAGAGCACTGCGTACTCATGCCGAAAGAGAATACAATTATTTGGACAAGCATGGTGTGTGTTCTAATCCATCCTAACATTTCTTTTGCTTGTGCATGGTCCGAAGGAATCTCATTGTCTTCTGGTAGAATTTGATCCTTCAACAACCTATTACATATAACAGAACGAATAGTAAAGGAGAAAGACAAGACGTTCATGCAAGCATGTGAAACATAGAGAGCAGAAGGGACACATACCCCATAAGTTTTGAAATGCTTGTATCAGACCACCCATATATTGACTGTAAGTTCAATATGGAGAGACAAGTGCAGAGAACTGAAACACGTGCTCCATGTTAAAGTGGTAGATGGGCAAGCCTATGTTGCTCTTTCTCCTCTCAAGAAGCATGCTCCACACATTGTCTGATGTGTTCTACTTCTTGGGCCGTTGCATGCGCCGAATCATGATCGTCTACTCCGTGGCTTATGTCATGCGTAGGGCATCTATCATGTCGGCCATGTCATGTTCTAGAACTTGATTCGAGTCCGTAAAAGTTTGCTCGAGTTCCAATCCCATGGAGGTTGCCTCTGACCTTTCTCTTTTTCTCCGCTCAGGTTGGATATCCACTGGTTCATTGTTGTCTAGGAAAAACATTAAGGCTAGTAAGTAGATGTTGCAAGTGCTCTACTAAAAATATGCCTGGCATTTTCTGGAATGCTTGTTGCAACTTCTTCAACCGAGCGACTTGGTACTTTCGGCTGCACGAGCACAGTGTTTTCTCCTCTAAATTTATAAAATTTGAAAGGTTCATAGCATTCCCGCCGGGGACTCCATGTATGTTGAATACACATGTGAATTTGGGTCCAAATGAGGGGGAGGTGGAGCTTCTTTTATACTTCATGCATGGCCTAGTCAGTATATTCTTGTTTTTATGGAAATGTGTCGAGCCGCAAAAAAAAATCAAAATTTGAATAAAAAAGTGAACTGAAGCGGGCGTCAAAATAATTGTCAAACGAAGCATCACAAATACCGTCAAAACAAGTATTGAAAACAGGTTTTATCGACGTGTATTTGACACTAGTATCGATGCCTATTTTGACCTCTATTTTGACTATGGGAATTTAGCGTTTTAGAAACTTGGATTTGCTTCACCACTTTCTCCAAAAAAAATTAGGTTCTCTCCTCTCCCTTCCCCCATCACTTTCTTGTTTCAATTTTTTTTTGTTTGTGTGTGTCTCTAATATGCTATGTTGTTTGTTGGTTTTGTAGGTTCTATTCTCTTCCCCAAATTTCTACAAGTTTTCTCCTTTCACCTCCCCCATCCCTAAACCCTAAATTTAAGCCCTTCTCCCATGCTTTCCCGATTTTTTGTATGTGTGTGAGCTATGCTGTGTTTTTTGTTTGTTTTGAAACTTATCATTTGTTGAGATTCCAGGTAGTCCTCTACCTTTCTTTTGTTTTTGTTTGTTTATTTACCTTGCTTTGGATAATTTGACCCTTGGGTGCTGGGGTTTAGGATTAGCTTAGTTTTAAGCATACATGCATCTAGCTTAAGCTTAATGCATAGATTAAGCTCTATGCATATAGCTTAATTTATGCATTAAGCTCTATGCATAGATCTTAATCTATGCATAGAGATTAATGCATGCATTAATCTCTATGCATAGAGCTTAATGTATACATAATTAAGCTCTATGCATAGAGCTTAATCTATGCATAAAGCTTATGCATAAACGTATGCTTAAGGCTTGTGCATAAGCCTATACATAGGGCTTATGCATAAGGCCTATGCTTTAGGGCTTATGGATAAGCCTATTCTTAAGGCTTATACTTAAGCTTAAGTATTATGCTTAAGGCTTATGCATAAGCTTAAGCACAATGCTCAAGCTCTATGCATAAGGCTTAAGCTTAGGCAAAGAGTTTGAAGCTTATGCATAGAGTTTAAAGATTATGCAAAGAGATTGAAGCTTATACTACAAAGAGATTGAAGCTTATGCATAGAGTTTAAAGATTATGCAAAGAGATTGAAGCTTCAAGCTTATGTAAAGAGTTTAGTCTTTTTTGACGTGGAGTGCTATGTATGCATGGAGTTTAAATGTGTTAAGTTTCCTTGCTATGCATAGATGGAAAGTACAAGTTTTTTGAATGTTTATACTCTCTTATGCATATAGCGTATATTTTTTATGTTTTCTTTTCTATGCATAAGGTATTCTCTCATAATTGTGTTACTAATCATCTTTTCTCATGTTATGTTTTGTAGGTCTTGCATTGTTATCCTCTCCTTTGGCTTGACATTGTCGAGGTGAGCTCTCTTATTCATGTAATCATTTAGGATTAACCATATTGCATTCATCCTAAGTCTTAAGGAAGCTTATACATAAGCCTTATGTATAAAGCTCTATGTGTAGGGCGTATGCATAAAGATATGGGACATTATTGTAGGCCATCTAGAATGTTGGTTAAGTCAAGTTAGGAGTGGTTATCTTGGAGTACATTATGGAAAATTTGGCCTCCAAATTGGGCCCTTTTAGAGTTCATTAAAATAATATAAGGCTAGCCAATGAGAGTGCTTGGATTCTAGATCCATGTAACATGGATCTTGTTCTGATGTCAGAGTGGTCCCCAAAATTTTGAGCTAAAAGAAGAGGAATAAAATATATTGGCATAAAACTCAAAAATAGAAGAATGTCAGGCCTGAATACCACCTACCAAAATGTATGTCAAAAGGAATATCAAGAAAAGAGGCGAGACTGATTGAAAGCTAGTCTGATTGAAGTCTTTCTCCACAATTTGAACTTAGTTCTCTTCGTTTCTCGCCTCTCTTATAGCGTCACTTATTTCCATCGTATCTGCTTCATCTCTTCTTCTCTCAACCTCTTTTTTTATTCTATCTTAATAGTCTAGTAAACTTCATTAAGCTATGTTTGGTAATCATGATTTCTATTTTGTTTGTTATGTTCATTAATCTTTCTAACCATGATGTATCATTTGTGAAAACTTACAGGGTTTTTTTGTCAACTCGACTAGAAGAAAAATGGAGTGCAAGGTTAACAACATTTCTTTAAAGTTTTATTTTCATTATTTAGATTGTTGTGCTTAGCAAAATGGTAATAATGTTCTCTTTTCCCTTTGTAGATGAGCTCTAAAGAGAAAACGCATGTGCGGCATTGAAAGTGTGGAGCTTTTCAAACAAGAAGGATGCTGATGGCAAGTGGATTCCTTAGCGGTTTAGGAAGTCAAACTGGATCATGATGAGACCCAACATTCGAGGAGCATTCAAGTTAAATCAAAATGACATTGGGTATCCTAACAAGCATTGGAAAGGAAGGATCGTGGAGTTCTACAGGCGACCAAATGGTGCAATTGAAGTCCTTATACAGCATGTTTATATGCACATGGACATAATGCTACATCACCATGATGAAATTACAAGATCTAAGATAAATAGTAGGATTCAATAAGGAGTCTTTGTTTTCTGTGTTCAATGCCTAATTGTTTTGTGCTCTATAGCTAGGAATTAAATTTTCTTGCAGCTTTATATCCATTGAATGTGGAGGAGTAGCAAAATGTAGAGTGCATCAATGGAAGAATTAATTCCATAAAGAGATAGGCACATTACTATATGATAACCCATCTAGCCATTTAGTAGCACAGGGAATCTTCTTTAATAATTCCATGTATGTTTTGGCTAATGCAAATGATAATGTTGGTAGACTAGAGTCTATCCCACTAGCACCATTGTCTAGCCAAGAATGGGTTTGCTCTTGCACAACTATCATTGTAGCATACAAGAATAAGATAAGAATAGATATGCATACATCAATGAAACCACAACAGGTTCTAAGGACGTCCATTTGAGTTGGTTTATACCATTTAGCGCCTTTGCACATATGTTTGCATCATGTGAGGGTGTCAAGAAAACAAAGTTAACATATCAAGTGAGGTCCCTTGATAGTGATTGGATGAACCAATTTTTGGGGGAGGGATGGGATATAAAGAGAACCTCCATAGAAGATGCCATTGAATGTAAAGTAACAATACCAGATGTTATATTTAGGTGAAATCAAAATATAAAGTTTGTTTGTGTTTGTAGCAAATTCTATTAGGGTGACATCTGTTACTTTTAAGCATTGATTGTTTTTATGACCAAATATTTTATTGGGAGGTAAACATTATACATGCGATCTCGTTAGAAGATGGCAACTATGGAGAGGTGTCTAGCGAAGCTTGGATCAAGACATGAGTGATGGAACACACTCTTCCATCATCGATGTTGTCATCTAATTACAAGGTCGAGAACCATTAGTGGTCAATCTAGAAAGCCAGTGGCCATTGGCCTTTCTTCGAATAAGAGATCCAATTGATGTGTAGTCATGTACGTAAGGATTTTTATTTTAAGTTAGATGGTAGAAAAAATCGGAAGTAGGAGTGAAGCTTTCAAAACCTGCTCTGTTTGTATCAGACCACATATCTTAGAAGTTGTGGAAACCTTGACATCGTAACCTTTCCATCTATAAGAGTTATCTTTCATCTACATGATGTTGTATAAATGTTACTTCTTTTTGTATTTTTTTCTTTCTATGGCAACCACACGTCTTGGGTATCCCTGCTCCTCTACACCTTGAGAACATCTAGCTTTCAACATTAAGCCATAATACGCTATTATTTACATACCTTACTTTGAATTCTACATATAAGCCCACATTAGTGCAATATAGACCTTGTATAGTGCAAGTTAGTACAATGTGATATAAGGCCTCTCCTTGTCAGCGTCCAATGTAAATCACGTTGTAGTGACTTGCAATATACAAGGTCTTTTTAGCTCGAATATGGAACCCTATTTCACCTATACAAGGTCTTTTTAGCTCGAATATGGAACCCTATTTCACATCTCTGTCTCATAGTCGTGTTTGCTTAAATTTTAACAATGCAAACTTATTATAGCTTGAATTTGGAACCGTGGGAGAACGAAAGGAACATTTAATATAAAGACATTATCGTAAAGCGATTTCTCTTAGAGATCATCATTGCAACATGGAGATACAAAAATGTGTTGTTAAAATTTGGCATGACAAAACTTTAAACATGTCGAGAGTAGGTAATATACAAAGAATTTACACATTGTCAATATAAATTTACACATTGCGTCAAAATTGAGTGGGCAGAATATTATTGGATAGGGGAAGCTTGCTCTTGTAGTGCAGGGGAGTGCTCTTACTGTGCTTGCTCCCTCTGAGGGGATGGCAAATCTCCAAGGTGGATCCACTCCCTGTCAGTTTGGTGTTTGTGGATAATGTCACCACGGAAGTGGCATTGGTCTTGGCTATTGTGGAGGAGGCACAAATGCATATGGCATATCAAGCTCTTGTTGCCCAATATTGTTAATTAGAGTCTCAATTGTTGTGGCCCTATATAGTCGTATATCCAAGTCTGTATAATCTGATAGTCGTAGATTCTACACATACAAAAAATTGCATATGTGCTATTAGTGAATGTACAAAGAAATCGAGGTATCATTAGAAGAATAAGTGCATGCTTACATTTTCTAAGGGCAGTGCCAACATTGTGTGCACAGCAGCAACATGGTGTTGTAGCACACTCTCCAACCACAGCTAAAGCCATCCTGTTGCTCTGGGAATCTGCATCTAATGATCTCCATTGAGTCTAAAATCTCCTCTTGGGTAAGGTCCTCAATACTAGCTATTAACTTTCTAATAGATCTGCACACCATTTTTCAATTGTCAATAATATCTCTCTCTCTTTCTCTCTCTCTCTCTCTCTCTCTCTCTCTCTCTCTCTCTCTCTCTCTCTCTCTCTCTCTCTCTCTCTCTCTCTCTCTCTCTCTCTGTGTGTGTCTCCGAGTAATATAAAAAATGATCGTGTCGATTTACTGCCTCATGTTGCCATGAAATCCTATAGTTGAATTGGCAAGATAGCATCGCTTCGCCTTAGTATCTACTACAGTAATCAAACTCCAGTGTCCACTACAAACTTGTCAATAAATAGTATAAGATGGTAAACCTAGTATCTATGTCAAAATACCAAAAGTACAATTTAGGTCACATGACACTTAAATGCTTCATGGTAGGCCATTAGAAAGATCTTGGCATGGTCCAAACCTATGTGCCTAAACCATGGACAGATATCCATGTAGGAAACTTCCTCTAAAACCAGAAAAGCGAGGATATAAGAGAATCCCAAATATATACCTTGTGTCGAGCATCCCATGGCAGATTTGATAAAATGAGACTGTACTAACAATTAACACCATATTACTTCAAGAAGGAATAACACTTTAAATTAAAGTTTAGGACATGGAACATAACAAACCTTAAAACAACTTACATAACTCTGTCGTTGACCTCCTTGTGCATTCTAGATAACACCTCAATCTCTTCCACCTTGAAAGGGAAGTATTGAAGAGTGTCTCCCACCGGCAACCTCACAATGAAGGAGGGGGCAAAATAACTCAAAGCCTGGACATTAGAACTATGCAATTCTTTAAATTCAACTTCTCCCCTTGCCCTTTCAATTCTCTCCATATTAGCCTCGCTATTTCTGACTTTGTCGTTAGCCTTTTGTACATTTTGCCGTGTGTCATGTGAATGATCGCCCTTAGTCTCTTTAGTGATAGTACTGCATCATTTCCTCAGTGCGGGGATCTCTAGGATATCTTTCATCCTTATGTTAGTGGGGCTCACTCGCTCTAGGGTCTTGTCATATCTGAACCTAAGAAGCTGTGCGAGTACATGTCCTTTGACATTACTGCTACTCTGTGTGCATGGCAGCTAGAACATAGCTATCTTCTTGGAAACGCTTAATGAGCCAATCCTTGGCAGCCGCATGCAAGCACCCCAATGTTGAGGCTTGCCAATGCACATCATAGTGGTTCCTTTCACAAATAAATATGACAAGGTGTTGGAATGGGAGCTTTGGAATGGTGTACTGCATGTGCCTCTGCACCTTTCGCAGCTCACATAAGACGGAGCTGTGTTGCTCGTACCTTCGAGTCCTCATTGGGCGAAGGCTGGAAATATTCTTACCTGGTCCATCTTTATGAGATTTCTTCCCTATTTTGGGATCCTTAGACAAGGATACCCTCTCTGTCTTCTTTGTCCATGCCATCTATAAAAGATTTACAGATGCCTCAAATGACAAAGCAGGGAAATTTTTGGATAAATATCACTACAACGCGATATGCAGAAAACGAACATACACGTTGTATTGAATTCGTGTTAAAGGAAACTCCAACACATAAAATTGGCTCAAAGGAACAATAAGGACGGATTTTGAACAAAAATCACTACAACACGATAAGGGGACTTCTGACACACTAAATACCCCATATCGTGTTGTATTGCATTCACAATCAAAGGAATTCTAACACACAAAACAGGCTTAAAGTACCAAAAAGGATAATTTTTGAACAAAACTTACTACAATACGCGATAAGAAGACTTCAAACACACTGAATCCCCCATATCACGTTGTACTGCATTAACAATGAAAGGACCTCCACCAATACACAAAATAGGCTTAAAGGACCACGAAGGATAATTTTTTAACAAAACTCACTACAACGTGATAAGAGGACTTCAAACACACTGAATCCCCGTATCATGTTATACTGCATTAACAATCAAAGGAACTCCAACATGCAAAATAGGCTTAAAGGACCACTAAGGACATATTTTTAACAAAACTCACTACAACAACGAGATAAGAGGATTTCAAACACACTGAATCCCCCATATCGCATTGTACTGCATTCACAATCAAAGGAACTCCGACACGCAGAAAAGGGTCCAGTGACAAACAATGAAAACATATTCGATAAAATTTACTACAATGCGATAAGAGGACATCCAACACGTAGAACGTTGCAATATATCACATTGTATTGAATCAACAATGAAGCAAACTCAAACATGAAAAATTGGCCCAAATACAATGCGATATGCAAACAAACAACATATTCAAACCAGTAAATTGTGTTGTGTTGCATTCAAAATTAAAGAAACGCAACAACATATTTGGATTCAATGCACTGCAATGCAATGGGAAGAGTTCCAACAAATTGAAACCCCCATATCTCATTGTATTGACTTTATAATGAAGGAAACTCACTCGGGAGTCCACATAGAAAAGGAAGAAGAAGACATGGTGCAAGTTAATAAACATTGTATTGAGAAATGGACACTTACTTGTCAACATGATGTCATCCACCCATGAAGGGATGAAATGGTGTAGACGACGGAGAGCAGATCACAGCAACAAAGATCGATCAAAAGATGCTGCTATTTACGTAGAGCTTGACGCTTAATTTGATGATTTAGGGTTTAACAAATTTGGTCCCACCTTAAGCAGATGTGACGTTGCATGATGACATTGGCGTTAAGTGCATGTGGCAGGCAATGATGAGTGACGATCAAATGCATGAGTGACATGTGTCTATCACTCGTGCGAACGAACATGGACAACCGCCAATGAAATCTTGCCACGTGTAAAGACCGTTGGGTAACACATGCACTCCCACATGCATTATTTATAGTGTGAGTTTCAAGCACATTTGGCCTTTTTTTCAGTGCAACTATTTTCTTGCTCTTGCTTTCTCCTCTCCGACGGTGCAATCGATGTTGGAAATTCTCCTAATCTTCCCGGCAAGCACTGATCCATTGACAGTCTCCAAGACTAAGGTGATTTTAAGGTCAGTTGAGTTCTCAAGTCTTATCGGTCTTTAAATGTTCATTTTTGTATGATTGTGCCATTCCTTCTTTTCCTATGCAAATCATGTATAATTGATAAATAATTTTGAGTTTCATTACAATGTGATGTAGGGCTTCATTCGAGAATGTCCACCCAAAATCGCGTTATACTGACTTGCATTATACAAGTTCAGTATAGTAAAATTCAAAAAAATATGGGCGACCTCCGGTGCATACTCTCGTTTTTAGTAGAAACTACTTTGAGCTTTAGTACAATGTGATGTAGGGCTTTACTCGAGAACGTCCACCCTAAATCACGTTGTACAGACTTACATTATAAAAGGTCAGTATAACGCAAATTCGAAACCATATGGGAGATCACCAACCCATACTCTCGTTCTTAGAAGCCACTTTTTAGTATTCTCTATATATTTGCTCAGTATAGACCTTGTATATTATAATTTAGAACAACGCAAAATAGAAGGCTTCACTTGCTAACATCCACGCTATATCACATTGTACTGACTTGCAATATACGCTCTCCTTATAGTGGGAATATGGAAGCCTACTTCTGATCAGCTATGTTGCATACTTGTGTAACATGAAACTATAGGGTCCTTGTATACAATGAAAAACTAAGTATCATGAACTTTAGAGGCACGTTTGTTAAATATTAGTGTAATATAGACCTTGTATAGTGTAAGTCAGTGCAATGCGATATAAGGCCTCTCCTCATTAGCGTCCAATGTAAATCGTGTTGTAGTGACTTGCAATATACAAGGTCTTTTTAGCTTGAATATGGAACCCTTTTCCATATCTCTATCTCATAGTGCTGATATTTTAGCAATGTAGACTTAGTATAGCTTGAATTCGGAATCCCCATAGTTTGTGTTATAATGAAAAGTTGTAGTATTTTGAGCATCTGATGCATATATATGCAATCTAGACCGTGTATATTTCGATTCAACATTCGATTCAACACAACGTGATATCATGCTTCACTCACCAACATCCACCCGTGAATCATGTTGTAATGACGTTTGTTACATACCTTGTATATAGTGCAAGTTAGTACAATGCGATATAAGGCCTCCCCTCGTCAACGTCCAATGTTAATAGTGACTTGCAATATAGAAGGTCTTTTTAGCTCAAATATAGAATCCTTTTCCATATCTTTGTCTCATAGTGGTGTTTGCTAAAATTTTAGCAATGCAGACTTAGTATAGATTGAATTCGAAAACCCCATAGTTTGTGTCGTAATGAAAAGTTATAGTATCGCTAGCTTCTGATGCATATATGTACAATGTAGACTATGTGTATTTCGGTTCAGCAGAATGCGATATCAAGATTCACTCGCCAACATCCACCCTGAATTGCGTTGTGATGACCTTTGCACTATAACTGCAGATCTCCATTATTCTCTCATTGTTGTGTAGTTAACAATCATTTTGCCAACCTTTTTTTGCTTATAGATGCATCCTTTTGAGATCGATGCATCCTTTTGAGATCGAGGTCGAACCCGATACTGGATTTGAAGAAACCTCTAATGAGAAATTGTTCGATTTCCTTCATAATGTTGGCCAGCATCGTCTTCAACCTCAGATTTCATGTATGTTTTCTTGCAACATCTCCATCGAGAGTATGATCTTGTCTGGATGCACATATCTCCAAGAGAAAGAGCAGCAATACTAGGGGACAACGTCGAATGATGTAGTTATCCTGGATGTAATATTCAGTACGTGCATGTGGATGATCTTATTTCTACCACATCCTTAAGAGATAACGTGAACATGGATATTTCAAAGGTGCTAGGGGATAAGACGAATACACATAAGTGCCCAGTACACAAGCGCAAATGTCGTCTTGTTGACTACCACTATGAGTTTATTTGCTATTTGCATTTGGTGCTTGAGGATGAGAAATGTTTAACAGAAGGAGATGAGGAACGGTCAAAGGAACCTTTAAGAGCAGAAGATGATGAGGTTCATGAGGTTGTAAAGGAGATAGACTTGGTCGGGGAACTCAGTGAGCAGTTTGATATTGATGCCCTCAGAAGAGAAGGAACCCAAGTTGTTACAACTACTGATGAGGAGCCCACTGTGCTAGAGGAAACATGGCACATTCCAACCTCATCCCTCCATGTGTTTCCAATAGGTGACCACCAGTATGTCCTCCTAACAAATATTCAAGCTTTGTTTGACATCAAGGAGGACTACTGTCTCGCCATCATCGCACAGAATCTTGAAGAAGATGATAATTTCGTCGATCCAAGTGTGGATAAGTATCTTCTACTAGATTCAAATGTTAAGGATAGTGAGTACTATACTCCTGCTCAGATATTATCAATGATGTATAAGGATGCTCATCACTATGAAGCTAACCTTTCCACTAAAGAAGAATTTCAAGACGTTCAACAAAGACTCAATAGTCCGCAAAGGGAAGAGGAGTCTTCAAGTGTCTACATCAATCAACTTATGGACAAACGATTTACATGTTAATGATGAGAATTAGAAGGCCTGATTATAATAATTTTGAATATCCTGATGAAGATTCTAGATATTGCATTTGTTTTGTTGGCTTATGGTGAGCAATATCTCCTACTACACATTTCGAAGTCACAGCCAAGAAGTTAGAATAAAAAATAAATGCATGTGTCAACAACTGTGAGCAGTGAAACACTCACCCATCAAGTTGTCACCGAATTTTATGTCACATAGGCATAGGTTGCAGCAATGAGTCTAAATATAGATTACAACTAGAGATAATACTTAATAGGTTCATATGAGTCAAAAAATTAAACACGCTATGAATACTTTCAATAAAAATTCATACATAATTCACTTTAACGAGTAGTTCTTCTAATTTTTCTTTTGTTCCAATGGCAAACATGTTTCGACTCATCCTCCAGTACACCACCTCCTCCAGCATGCCTACGAGCTCCTATGATAGGATGAGGAGGTATGTCCTCGCCTACATCGACATCTTCTGTGACGTCCTCTAAAAATTCCACGTGCTATTATGAGAGGATTGAGAAGTGATACGATAACTGAATGCTTGCGACATGCATTGACAGCTATCGGCATGCTTAGGTAGAGGTGAAAAGATGCAGGATGCAGGGGGAAGAGAGCTTGAGCTCTTGCAAGCACACACACACACTCACAAAACCCTAATAGAGAACACACAAGGTGAGAGGCTGAAAATCTTCTTCTTCTCTACTCAACACTCAACACACCATATACAAGATCTCGTGTGGTCATCAATGAAAGTCACATAATACCTGCAGCCTCCCATAGATATGGTCTTCGTAGGACCCCATACATCTGAATGCACAACATCTAGTGCATTTCTGCTCACATATCTGTTACGTGGAAACACATGCTTTGTTTGCTTTCCAAATTGGCATGCTTCACATATTTTCTGCATACCTTCCACTTCAAATTTTGGCAGCCCTGTCACAATTCCTTTTGTCTGCATAGACTTCAATCTCTACACATTTACATGTCCAATTCTTTTATGCCATATGTCTGTGTCTGCAAAAACTCTTGAACCATTTGCAAACATCGCAGCACTCATTTCAGGCATGTCTACATTCAATGTAAACATTCTGCCCACTCTGTTGCCTTTTGCAACCAACCTGCACTTGTCTTTGAAATCTTCAACATAACACCCATCAGGGTTAAACCAAACCTGCAAACCCTGCTCAATCATTTGGCCAACTGAAACCAGATTCTTTGTTATGTTCGGTACATGAAGTATATCTGCAAGGTACTTCACTTTGCCATCCTGCATAGACAATGGCACATCTCCAACGTGGGCAATTGGATGAGCAGTGTCATCCCCTGTTTCCACAAAACCTGGTCTTTCCGGGTTTTTCATCTCCTTGAACCACTCCCCATGACTCGTCATGTGGTTCGAAGCGCCTGAATCCACATACCATACATTATCTTTTTGTGCTGCATCAACATTTTCAGACATGGCATTCACAACATGCTGCATAACAAACAACCTTTCATTATCCTCATTATTTCTGCTTGAGGATGCAAAGTTGTTTTGCTGCACTTTTCCATTTTGCATGTCAGCCTGCTTCTTATAACATTCTGACTGCACATGTCCAGGCTTAGCACAATAATAGCATTCACGTGCATCATTATATTGCCTTTGCCAATTTCCACGGCCTCTTTGACTCCCCTTGCCTCTGAATTCACCTCTTTCACCTCCGTGTTGTTGTTGTTGTTGTTGATTCTGGGACTGTTGCTGTTGCTGCTGCTGGCTGACCATAATTTTGATTACCTGTTCGGCCACCTCCTTGACCGCGTCCATGACCTCCTCTACCTCGTCCTCTTCCTGAACTCGTGTAGAAGGCCTGTTGCTCTGAACTATTTTTGCTTTGTGAAGACTGTTGATCTTCACCCAAGTTCTTCTCTTCGATAATCAGCATAGACACCAAATCTGTAAAGTTGGGAATGTTTTCCCGAGTCTGAATAGACGTCTTGAACGCCTTGTATTGTGGCCCGAGACCACGTAGACAGACCTCCATCTTATCATCATCATCTACTGACACACCAATAGATGCGGGATTCCACAATACCCTTTATCTTCAACGCATAGTCATTCACAGACATGCTCTTTTTCTCCACAAAAAGAAGTTCATTCTTCAACTGTATCTTACGTGCCTTGGTATTTGTTTCATAAAGCTTTACCAAGGTGTCCCAGGCCTCCTTGGGAGACTTGGCATCTTGAATGTGCCCAATCATGGTGTCCTGTATACTAATGGATAGCCAATACATAACCTTCCTGGCTCCTTGGTTCCAGTCTTTAAACTCTTTCACATCTGCAGCAGTCAGATTTATATCCGGTATCTCCGGTGCCTCTTCATGCTCACCTTCTATGTAGTCCCAATAGCCTTTTCCCATCAGGAAATTCGTCAACCTGAACCTCCAAGCATGGAAGTTATTCTTGTCAAGCTTCTCAGCCACAATCTGAGTTATCCCATCATTTGACATCTTGCCAAATACACAATTTTACCAGAAACTCCACTCTGGTTTTTCCTGCACAAATGCTGTATTTTCTGCCCACAGCGGTACTGTAGTACTCTCAAATGTCACAACCAGTGACTTCAATGTGCATACATACACCCAATGGCAACTGTAGACCTCTTTGCAGCACCCACAGTGTCTGCACAGTCAATCTGTCTTCCTGCAGTTCTTAAAACAGAGTTCTGTAGAGAATCGATGACTTACCCGCAGTGCTCGAAATTGCCTGCTTTCTGAAAAACGGAGGTCCAGACGCACCCAAAATGCGTTTTCGGCCTGAAAATTCAGTGCGATAGGACTATATAGTTGCCCTATAGCTTTACTCCCGCGAAGAAAGCTCCTCAATCAGAGACCGTTTGCCGGTGCCTCCCGTAGAGCTCCCGACAAGGGTGTAGTCACCAACACAATAGGGAAGAGTAGTTGAAGCTCTTACCCTCGTACCGCTTCCTGTGGTTCTCTTGCTTGCAGCTCAGCCCTTAGCACGAACCAGGCTCTGATACCATGAAAAGATGCAGGGGGGAAGAGAGCTTGAACTCTTGCAAGCACACACACACACTCACAAAACCCTATTAGAGAACACACAAGGTGAGAGGCTGAAAATCTTCTTCTTCTCTACTCAACACTCAACACACCATATACAAGATAAGAGTACACAATAATATGAAAGGTACTCAACCAATACATACACGGGTTCTCTATAGTGTGAACCCGACTAAATGAGCTGGCGCTATAACTATGCCAGTCTCTAGAATGGCTGTCACACAGCCTGTCATCCCACTGGCCGCATATCTCCCATGATCTCACCAACCATGCCAGTGGTGTAAGTGTGGGGCCTATCCCCCAAGCGGGTCATTAATGGCCACCGCCTCACTAGACGAGCTCGATATCTCAACAAGAGGTAGCACCCGACATGTATTGAGAGTGCCTTCCAGTATGAGGGCAATATACCATAGATCGGATATTTTGTTGTTTCCTTGTGCAAGTTTGATGGAGAGGAAGCACCTGTTAGAAATTCATTACTACTGATGCAACTAGAAATTCATGGTCTCCCTTGTGGAGGGTAGTGGATGACGAGTCCAAGAGAGAAGTGAAGAGAAAGAGGGAGTTAAAATGCCTCTGAAGAAAAATGTTTTTTGTGGGAAGGGAACCACAGGGTAACTGCATGGATGCAAACTAATTTCAAATAGCTACAAAGAAACCAAACCCAAACACATAAGGGTGGTTTTGTACGATGATAGATCCTCATCGTATTTTAGAGATTGCCTTACTTTGCAAGATTGCAAAGGATCGACACAAGTGTTTTTTACATCTCTATCACATGGCCATTGTGTGTTAAGATGATTGTCTCTAATGTATTCATGATGTGGATGTGTTGCCTATAGGATAAATGAACATATTCAGTCATTAAGCCGAGTATTCGAGGCATTCTATGGAATTGTAATAACATACGCAAGTGTCACCCTTCAGTGTTTATTAGCTCTTTGCCCAAAGAGAAAATCCAAGTTATTGAGAACTTAAGAGCAAAAGACTCATCAAGAAAGATAGAAGAAGGTGAATCACTCAATTATCAAATTCTTCAATGTATGCTTATGTTATGCATGTGCTATGCATCCTGCATGTTATTGTGTTCATGTAATAAGAGCATGAGATTACAAATCTTTTAAAGTATGCTTAAGTTCCTCATGCACTATGACATTCTCCTCTATGTTATTGTGTTCATGTAGAGCATGGGACAATTGCGAAAAGTCAAAATTGGGATGATATAACTGAGAGACAAGAGCTTGAGCATTTCGATGGTATATGAAAGTAAGAAATTATGGTAATGCTTGAGAAAGCTATCTTGGTTTCTATGTGTTGATACAAAATTGTGGGTAATGTGATAGGAACATGGATTTCAATTAAAAAGACGAGATGACAACCTATGTCTTCTACCCTCCATCTCCCATTAGTCTTTTGGTTTCTCATGGGGCCATGCAACTTTATGGCTACACTATTGGTGATTATGTGTTTATCGGTATGGACTTTGCGATAGGGAAAAAGAATGAGGCTTACACTAATGAATCCTTCAACAACGAATAAAGATTACATGAGGCTGGGAAACGAGGGTCAAGTGGACTTCTAACTTGGTGTTCCTTGATTGGCCAACTCACTTTGAGATGAAGAAAGGTGGAGGGGTACCTCCATGGAATAGGCTGACCGAGGAGCACTTAATTAAGTGTTGCATTGCTATTGGGGTTGTGTCATTGACTGATGTAGGGTGGTTAGCAATATTATGCCCCCTTGCATTGTTGTCGGGCCTATTTCATTGGCTGACATAGGGTGATTAGCAATATTAAGCCCCCTTGAAGGTTTGAGCACTATATTATATCCCCTTGTTGCTAGTTTGATGTTAGACAGATTCCTAGACATGGATTCAACTCTATGATTGTTGCATTTGTAGGACCTAATATAACATGGATGGAGCAGTATGTACATGTCCTTGGATTTGGAGATTGCACGTCTTCTTGGGTCTCTAGTTATTTTCATTAGAGACCTTGCCCTTCGTACTTCTCTAGTTATTTAAAGATTCCTTGGTTTTTGTCCTATATAGGCTTTTCGTAATCAATTAAAAGCAATACAATATTTATAATATTGCTAAAAGAATCATTTATATTGAGGTGTGGTTGATACAACAGATTTCGGGTTTCCTGTAGATCAATATTTGCGAGTTCTTGGATGATTAAGCTAAGTTATGAGGTGCTCTGAGCGCATCTTGAAACATTACGGTTCAAATCCTTGGATGTTGTAGACTACATTTTTCTTTCTATAAAAATTAAAAATGTCTAGAACATGAGATCAACTTTTAAGACTAAGCATTCTTGTTGTCCAACTGATAGAAATGATAGTTTTACCATGTCGCACGGTTTACTTCACTCGGTTTTTCGACGGCCTTGAAAAGCTAACAGATAATTATAATATAAAAAGCAATAGTACGGGACGCACATCAAGTGAGCAAGAGTTGATAGACAAACAGGTGCGTGACGCGCATAAGTGACCAAGAGTTGATACACGACAGGTGGAACACAAACTTGGTGCATCAACATTTTACATGAGCCCAAATTCGTGAGCGCAAATCTCCTATGGAATATGAGTTTCTTTTTATTTCAGACTATGACGCTGCACTAAATCCCCTTCCACAAAGGTAAACATGGGAAAATAGTCGTGACCTACAATATTATCTCGTCCTGAGCCAGTGGAGGTAGTCAGCGTAGCAGTGGAAGATTGCAGAGCGTTATTTGTTTCCTTATGACTTGCATGGCTATGTGACGATTGCACTTGAGACCAGAACGCACTAGGCACGGGATGGTTACCTTCAGTCCTTAGCCTTTGTGGGACAAAATACTGAGAAAACCCCTTTTGCGGCAGTTGGGAGTTCGTATTTGATGCGAAGTTGGCTTCGTGGGAATCAGTAGCGCTCAAATGGAGAGAGTCGCTTGTTTCACTCTGAGGTTGCGAGGAACTAAATCCTGTTGATTCTAGCAGTGGAGTGCAGTCCAGCTTATTATCCACCTCATGTCTCTCAGCTCTCGGGCATCTCGTCGCCAACACTTGCTGTGGATATTTTCCATAATCGTGTGCTCCTCCTTGCAATAGTTTTGGACCACCATCCATGATAAAATTAGACATCTCTCCTGGCATGAGGGAATTGCTGGCACAAATCCGTTTAATATCATATCGGCTTATCTCAAAGTTGGTAATTGCATTGATACCCTTGAATCGGATAGCGGCGATGTCGTACGCCTCTGCTGCAGCCTCTTCGGTGCCTGCTTTATGCAGTTCGTCATCATTTGTGCAATACCAATTGGCAAATAACTATACTTAGTAGTTACTGTTACAATTGGCATGAATTGGCAAATATATTTATTGCATACTACATTGGCAGAGAACCTACTGAATGTCCCAAGATACAGGTCTTTGTTTCCGGCTACCCTCCCGATCCGCGCTTGCCACCTCCCATGGTGATGATGCCTGCGTAGAACGCCACTTTAAAGGCATTCTGATGAATACGTATAAATGCCACGTGAAGGATAAAATGCAAAGTTGCAAACCTAGTAACGCCACGATACGCTGATATTCCTCGAGAAAAGCCGTTACTCTTCCTGCTTACATTAACTAACTAGCATTAATATAGAAAATATTCGATTGACAGAAGTCACCAATCGTCGCCGCCTATGTACCCACACATACCTTCTCAAGGAGGCGACATACTCTTGTGGCGACAGTGTTTTCATCTCTTCGAGCTCCTTTCGATAGTCGATCAACTGCGACAATCGATTCATAGTCTAGAGTTTCAAATAAATAAGATGAGGTAATCCTGATTGGTAATATATATTCTCCCACAACAAACCGGAAAATTGATGTATGTGGAAGGACCCCAATATTTGAGCGCTGCCAGATCATACGCTCTTGCAGCTTTCTCCTCCTCATGGTACCCACCTGCACAATTATTTATGTGAACAGTGATGAGGTCAGAGATGCCAGTTACGCTGATATCTCAATCTTTCAACACGATCGACATCCTTTCTCATTTTAGCGTGGTATTCCTAGTAATATATCACGTACAGGAATTTATCATACCTAGATATACTGTAGTGAGTAGGTACGTAAAGGCCACGCTCACAGAAACACAACCAGCATAGACAATGACGATGCCATTAGTATCGGTAAACTGAGGGATAGGAAATCTGATCTAACATTGCACCCAATGGAAAATAGCAAAGCTTATGTAAGACTATACCTTGTTTACCCTTTCTTGATCCCCCTTCCCTCTTACAACTACTATCCCAGAGATGTGCCTCGAAACGTCCAGTCCACCTATGCCTGCGACAATTGCAATGACAGGAAGTAGGTTATATTGGAGAGTGTTATGATGGATCAGTACTGAGCTGACATGCATACACGTGGTCGATAAGTATTCAACAAATACATAAGTCATTCCCTCGCTTTGATGATACATTCACTAGATTTTAGACCTTTGGTGACCCATTTCTTTAAATATATTTAGTTTAAATAAGCTGTAACGCTTTAGGGTGTCTTGGTGAGCGTACCTGGTGACTCCACGAAACTGCGAAGTGCGCTGGCCAACAATCGTGTCCATGGTTTTCCTTTGCACGGGCTCTCGGAGCCCTTTTGGAAACTTCCTTCGGGGCTGAGAGGAAACGAGACAAAGGTTAGACACATCCGCACGAATTGGGTGAGCTTGAACCTGGGTTGTATCATGACAATCCATAAAGGGGCATATGTTTGGCAGGCATCCAGCAGAGCCGACGCTTGAACTACGGTTGATCAGCCCATGGGCAATATACTGATCAGGTGTGGAGCTATCCTGGAGTATCTTACTGTTACAGCTGCTGACTGATGACATTCCTATCATAGTGTGCATCTTGGGCGGAGAGTGGGCTAGATCATTCTGATAACATTGGTACTCTGTGGATGCTAATAATAATTGGGATAAGGGAATCAACGCTTGTGACTGGCAATCGCAAACGAATTGGTCGTGGATAGCATGCAGATTAGTAAAGGTCATGTTTGGGCCGTTCCTCGCTCCGCCGTTAGGTAACAGAAGAAAATCACATGGAGTCGTACTAGCAGCTACTTCATTGCTATAGTTGCCCGCTGGAGAAAATGGAGACTCAAGGGAAAGATTGTAACGGTTTTGAAAGGATGCAATCCCCATGAAGTCCGCAAGCGTCGGAGGGAGCTTGGCTGCATGATCCGGAGACTCTCGGATTGTTGGACTCGGCTGGATCTGTACGCTTGCACATTGCTCAGAGATATCCGAACCCTCATGTTCCGTGATCCCTTCTGGAGGATAGCACTGAGCTGCAGCAAGGGAGCCATCAAGATAGGTGGCTTTTTCAGACGAGCGTATACGAGGAAAAAATGTCTTTTCCAATTACGGCTTACAGATTATTCGTCCAAAGAAAGCAATATCATATGAGGTCCTATGACAACTTACCACGAGAGTTGGAAAGTCGGCTGAGCTTGTTGAGAAGTCCTAGTGTCTCGCCTTGCCGAACGACCATTTCCAAGGAGTTGAACGGCTCGTCGGATTGTTGAGGTTCCGAGGGTGCTAGACGTCGAAAACCAGCGAAAGCTTTGTTGGAGACGTTGGCGGCACTGTCGGACGGCGTCAATGTCTTCGTTTCTGGCAGTCCAAGGACGAGCTGTGGTGACGAAGAAAACAAAAGTAAGTTAGTAGAGGCGCAGTTTGCCTCCGGAGTTGCCATAGCTGGTACTAGGTAGCTTCTTGACGTCTCTCGTCGACGTCCTATGCGTTTCGGCGTTGCTTAAAAGGAAGAGAGTGTAGCATCGTCTCTAGGTGAACTCTAATGAAGCCAGGGGCTCGGAGGGAATGGAATGTTCCGAGAGGCCAGGCAAGACAATTACAAAGTCCGCCGCGGTACTGCGCATCCCAGCCTGATGGCTTTCTACCTTTTTACGTAAATATGGCGCTGGGACTACGGACGTCCTTGGTTAACGTAACTAGATATGTGCCAGCACTTTACTTTCGAGTTTGAAGTTTCAAGTTAAATTTGAAGCTCAATACATCACGTTGGTCTGACAGAGCAGAGCCTGGAGCCTGGAGGACACCTCATGAGAGGCTCAGTGTCTCAGAGGAACCCTCATGCGAGGCTGAGAGCTTCAGACTGTATAGATACATTACCAAGAATCTGGTAGCCCTTCATCAATTATCATTGCTAGCTTTTGAAGGTTAAGATGGGTAGAATAAGAATTACCCTTCAAATACAAAGAAATGCAAGTTGTAATCAACCCTTCAAATGAAATTTTGGGGTCACGATCACCCTCCAAATTCTAGGGCTGACTATCACCATGCCGCAATTCTGGATGCTCTTGAGTCTCTAATGTTACCTTCAATCTCTCTCTACTTTCACCTTCAAAGTTACAGTTCACAAAGTAGCTTGAATGCTGCTTGAGATTTCATTAGGAACACATAGTCTAAAGAGGTAGAAATTTTCACCTCAGCGATTGATGAGTGTGTAGGTACATTTCTTCGGTTTTGGATTTTGCAGCCTTGAGTCTTGCAGGCCGTAAGTCGGCCCCCATATATAATCTGACGGCATGCCAGCCTTTTCTAGGCCGTAAGTCGGCCCCGTCATATAATCTGACGGGATGCCAGCCTTTTCTAGACCGTGAAAGAAGGCGGGCACCGGTGACCGGGCTGTTGTCTGGCATTCCTCGTCGGTTGCGCGCCTCGGGCTACTGCAGGTTTTTAGCCGCCACGGCAGTGCCAGGCTTCACCCAACTTGACCCAATGCTCCAAGAGTCGAGACGAACGATCATGATGAACTCTACAATTTAGACTCTCACAACGGATAAAAGAGTTCTAAAATATAAAAGGGATTTCTGAGTTTCTCTGCCCAAAACAAACAGACCTCCAGACCCGCAGGAGTCAGCTTGAGTCAATCCACAGGAGTCAGTTTGAGTCAATCCAGTTGTCAAAATTGAAGGCCTAGGTGGTATCTTGGCCTTCATTTGAAGCCCACTATTTGCTTTCTACTTACTTTTATTGCCTTTATTTGCAAGCTTCTTTTCAATGTAGCCAAAATGGCTTTTTCTCAACAGAGACAACGAAGCTAATGACAAAAGCATTTCTCTGTTCGAGTCTTAGAACAAGCATGCTCATTTTTGACCCCGGTTCGAAAAATAGAAACCTAAATGGCTTTGATGTCCATTGTTGCCTTCAAGTCCCATGCCTGCCTAATAGCATAAAAAAGGTCGGCCCATCTCGGGAGTCGGGACTCCATAGAGCAAATAATCGACCGAGTGTTCGGGAGATGTTTTGGAGTGAATCTAACATGAATCCTCAAGAAGAGAAAAATGCAAATTTGAATAAGCATTTTCTTCATGATTTCATTGAGTTACTACTCTTTTTTGAAAAACTAGAGGCAGCATTTTCCCTTCTCCTCTCAAGTTAGAGGCGGATTTTTCAAAAGATGATAAAGCTAACCTATCTTTTCTTGAACCCTGAATCGACCCAAGGTCTTCTGGAGGTTTCACAAACATCCGTTGGACATATAAAGCCACAACCTCCACCCCTTGCCCCTCCCACGGTGCTATCTCTCACGAGATGATCAAGAGGGATCTATGGCTGAAATCGGATCAGCCTAGAGAATATTTTTATTCTCTATCTTGGGCAAAATATTATGGATGTAGTAGGGTGGCAGGCTAACGACTTTAATGCATTTAAGGTATGGTTTCTTGACAATTTATGGTGGTATGGTTTTTTGAAGCTGCATCTCTATGAGGATAAATATATTTTAGGGGTAAAGATATGGCCAAGCACTTGTTTTGATTCGTGCCAGTTGTTGACAGGTATGGATTATGATCCTTGTTTCTATGTGATCTTTAGGATCCTCCTCATGCAACGTGGGTTGTTTCCTTTTGAAGGGACCTTTGGGTTCTCTTTGTGATGTACAACAATCACATGAAAAAGATCGTGTGTTTACCGTGGGAAGACAATGGCATTATCTACTTAAATTCGTTGTCTAGATCCGACCCTCGACACTACATTCAGGACTACTGTACACTGGTAAGACAAATATTTTTAGGTTGAGAAGTTGCATATGAAATGTCTTGTTCTATGGTTTTCCAAATTTTTACCTCACTGTGGTTGTAGAGCTCTCCAAATTATATTCCAAAATTGCTCGAATGCCCATTTGAAAGATGTCATGGGGAACCCAAGATTGACATTAGCACCAATGGAGATGCCAAAGGTACATCCAAGAAAGATTCATGGCCTTATCTTCTCTTGTGCAAGTTCAGACTTTGGGATATTGCATAATGTTGTTTAATGATACGTATAGGTTCCACGCCAACCAAATGCCATTGGATTTAGCTACTATATATGCCATGAGTTATATAGAACGTAGGTGCACATGGGGAAAATCAACGAGTTGGGTAAGTTTTGGAGCAACATTTATAGTTAACAAAGACATTTATAGCTATTTACATATGGTCTCCTAAGGCTTTTTGCTTTGTATGTAGCTAACAAAGACATGGTTTAATGATAATGATGTGCTAAGGTTGAAGGAAGAACTTATCAAATGGACTACGGATGCCATGAGCATGGAAAAGAGGCGACATCCACCTCCATTCAATTCCTAGATCAACCTTTTGGAATATTTAGTATGTAACATTTCGGATGCAATATGTAACATTTTGGTCGAATGGACACATGAAACCTTGTTCGTTAAATGGATGCAATATGTAACATGGACCTCCTTTATGATTTTGTATGCAATATGTAACATTTTGGTTAAATTTGTTACTCTTATTCTGACTTAGTAAAACTTTACAACAGGAAGGGATGAACTAGGATAAGCCTGAGATTGAATAGTGAACTATGAGTGAACTAAGAATGAACTCAAAGTGAACTATAGTAAAACTAAGAGTGAACAAGGATAGGCATAGGAATGTCTAGTTTACATTTACACATAGGTAGAGAAGAGAAATAGAAGTGAACTAGAGTAGGCCTGGGAATATGTAGTGAACTAAGAGTGAACTAGAAGTAAACTGAAAGTGAACTACGATCGCCTTGGGAATGTCTAGTAGTAGCCGTAGACAAAGAAGTAAAATAGAAGTGAACTAAGAGGTAAGTGTGAACTAAGAGTGAACTCAAAATGGACTAGGAGTAAACTAAGAGTGAGGTAGGATACGCATGGGAATGTCTGGTATACATTTACACATAGGTAGAGAAGAGAAATACAAGTGAGCTAGAGCAGGCCTGGGAATATGTGTGAACTAGGGGTCAATATGTGTGCGTATGTGCGCGCGCACACACATGTGTGTGTGTGTGTGTGTGTGTGTGTGTGTGAGAGAGAGAGAGAGAGAGAGAGAGAGAGAGAGAGAGAGAGAGAGAGAGAGAGAGAGAGAGAGAGAGAGAGAGATTGAGAAAGAGAACCAATCCTTCTTAAGAGTAGCATTGTAAGCAATTTATCACAAGAGAACAAGCCTCCATTGAGATGCCAAAAAATTACAAAGTACTTCACCACTTTCTTTAATTAATGTGAAGTACCTCTCATCATCTGATAATTGCCCATACTTACAAGCAATAATTTTGCATAATACAGTACTTGGGATATCACATACTTTGTCTCACCATCTCCTCCACATGATCTACCTTTGTGTCCTCCATCGTGCCATTTATGTCCTGGATCATCCCTATGTGATTAGGCGAACTTATTCTCTATGATTAGGAATAGTTCATAGAGGTGTTTACAACCACTTGTTCCATATGGGCAATCTCAATAGCTACGTTATCTTCTCACATAGTACCAATGACTTGGTGTAGAAACACTTTAGATCTTAAATAATGATGTCATGTCATTTATAATTTGCAAAGAAGGCGGATCAGTCTTATATCGTTGCAATATCTTTTCACCCCCTTGTAGTCGTGTGGTGTGGTGCTTTGAGGAGCCATGGATGTTAAAGCATCCCGAGTCAACTAAAACAAGAAAGTCACATGTTACAACCTGCAATAGACTAAATCAAATGAATCTTTTGAAGATTATACATACCTATGTATTCACAAACATTAAGAAGATCCTTCACATATGCAATAGGAATTCCATGCCCCTAGTTTACTCTAGAACCAGGAAACTCTTAGTTCACACCTAGTTTACTATATAGCCTAGAATCTTCAAGTTCACTATTAGTTTACTCGTAGTTTACTTACTTAGTTCACTTCTAGTTTACTCACGGTCTTGTTTATACTTTGGTGTCACTTATATATGTAAAAAATATAGTGATTGTGAGATAAGATAGTTATTTTCAAATTGTTAGGATCACTTTTATGAAATCTCCTTTTACATCAAGTACTCATGTGTAATCTTCCTCAAAGTTTTTGCCATCCCTAATTTACTTAGCTGCCAAGAAATGTTGCACATAGTTCACTCTTAGTTCACTTACGCATCTAATGGTGCAAATGCATCCCCGATTGTGATGCCTCATTTCAGCCCATTAATCCCTCCTAGCCCGTGCCACTTAGTGATGAGGCTACCCATTCCCCCCTTTGGCATGTCTGGTTGGTTAAAGGGGTTGACTGGGCAACCATCACCAAAAATACCCATGCACAAGTCTTTTGGGGTGCTTGATTCTTTGGGTGGCTAGGTGAAAATATGAATAGTTTAGCACATGATGAAGATGTATTATGACTTTAAAATTCAGCCCAAAATAGCCCAAGGGTTGTGCTACAAGTTCTTTATCAAGGTCAACAGGCTTAATAGGTGAAAATTGATGTCAAGGGGGTGATAAAGAATATCTATAGTAATGTTATCTTCTATTTTGACATTGTGGGCCTAATCTTTTTGAGGGGAGATACAAGATAAAAATACAAATATTAAAGGAAAGTTGATTGGATATGTTAGTAAGCTCTCCTTCTCCTTTTGTGCTTTATCATTTTCATCATATTTAAGTGGTGGTGGGGGTCCAGTAGGATCAAAGAATAGGCACTTTACATCTTGGAGAACTTTGGTTCCAATAAGCTCACTCGTTCAACATAGAAGTCATAGCCTAGAGTTGTTAAAATAACTTTTCTAAATGATCACATATGTTGGTGGTATAAGACTAGAATACCCATTGGATGATATAAGAACTCTTATGTAAGAGTAAATGTTGATGGGTGTCAGATCCACCCTTGCATCTTGAACCAACCAAATCTATGTTAAAGCTTTTCAAGGGCCACCATAGAATATTACACATGTGGAGCTTAACCATATCCCTCTATCATCGAAGATGGTGGAGGTTTGGATTACTCTACACTAAGACACCTGAAATTTAGCAATATTGGGTGTAGAGGGTAAGCATATATAGCAGTGGTTTTAGAAAGTATTAGCTCTAAGTCAACATGAAATATAGACATTATAATGGTGCGATCATTCAGCATTTCTCTTAATGCATGTAACATCCCCTAAGGTTAGTGGCTCCACAATGTAGATATTGAAACTAGAGAGTTAGTGTAGCAAAAACATGGAGAAGGTTTGTGGAGGGGCTCAAGGAATTATTGGCAACACCGCTGAGGTCAAGGCTCTGTCAATAAGCTGATCTAAAAAAATTGCATCCTCTTGTGCCATTGGCCATTTGCTACTATGGCAAGCCTTTGTTCCATAGAAAGTACATTCTTGTCATGTTCCTACTACATATTGTTGGATATTGCATCTTCTCCTTCTTGCCTTGTCACTAGTAGGCCTTCATGCTTCTTCTTATTAGCTTCTACAAGTTGATATGCCTCCTCTAGTTCAACTCATGCCTTTATAAGGATAACTCTCTAAGGTTAACTTTAACCTTGTGCAAATAAGTCTTGCTCTTACTAATCTCCATGAAAATATTTTCTTAATCACATTCTAGTAATTAAATGAGGAGTGTGAGAGGTGCGATGAGGAATGAGGAAAAACCCGACCGTATGATAATGCTCACTTGAGAAAAGTGATGGAGCTAGCTTCCCACCAAGAACTCGAGCTCTTGGAGAGTGACTCAAGATCATCGGGGTGGTGAGTGAAAGATTCCCATGATAGTATTTGGAGTAGAGGTAGAGTGATTCCCTATTATCTTAGCCTATACATTCCTAGGTATCAAAGTATTCGAGGCTCAGGGGTACTTTGAAGGGGTTATGAGCGTATGGATTCCAAAACAAATAAAGGGTCAAAAACTACACTATTGTAGTAGATCAATAAAAAGATTTGTTAGGATGGAATGGTGGTTCAAGGTGATTATACTATTAGATATGGGGAGCATAGCCACATGCAAGAGAGAAAGTAGAGAGAGGGGACTCGGGCAGGTGCATAGGGTGTGCACAATTCTAGTGCATGGCTATGCATGCATCTATAGCCATGCATAACTATAATGTGGCTATAGCCGCATGTGTAGATGCATGTATAGCCTTGTGCATAGCCGCATAAAAAACAATCCAAACATTATAGAGAGCTCACAATATCCCAAAATCACAAAAGAAGAAGCACAAAATGTAATGTAATACAATCAAATATGGACTAAATCAAGACTGGAAAACTGAGAAATTGATTAATGAATTAGGGAGATCTTGGCCCAACATCTGTGGCATCTTCCATCAGATCCATACATGCTAATTGGTTTACCTCAAGATCCATATGTCCCATTATAAGATCAACAAAAAGATATACCCCACTACTAGTGGACTTAACATCATGATGATGGTCGTATTCAATTCCGTCCTCGTCATCTTGGATAGGGACACCTTCATCTTGATTAGTTAGTGATATCTGGCATTCTTTATCTTGTACTTGACCCTGTACATGTTCATTTCCGACTGCCACTTCGTCCACCATGAGCTCTTCAACATCCCTATCTTGAAAAATATTCTTTGAATGAGGAGTGACTTGTATGACATACCGGTATTTCTTGTCATTTATATCCATGTGAAACACAACCTTGTAAGAAGAAACACATCGAGAGTAAATTAAACATGCATAAGGATGATTAAACATGCATAAGGATGATATAATAAAAGCTTGTGCTTAGAATTTACTTATTTACCATGAGGTAGCACAAATGTGTCTCTCTCTGTTTGCCAAAATTTTGGGGAATTGATCTTCATAAATCCATTTGGATGCCTTTTCACAGTTTCTTGAGTGCCTCCATAAACCACATTCTTGAACCACTTCACATCCAATAATAAAAATTTGGAATGTCCTAAATCCAACCTTTAGGATGTTTTGAATCATGCCACAATAATCAAGCATTTCTCCACTCTCTTGCTCAAAGTTTGCCATAACCACACAATCTTGGGTATTTCTCTTTGTATCTATGCATTGAGTATAGAAATGCCTTCCTTCCAACCACATGGCTTTACATACCTTATACTACCACCACCAACACCAAATAAAATATATTTATGATAATGAATAACCATATCATGAGATTCTACTTGAATAAAGAAAGAGAAAGTAGAGACACACTTACATGAGGCTCGCATCCTCTTGCGTACTCTTATTCTTCTTCTCTCATACCATCTCTCCATGTTCTTCTGCCTTTTGTATTTCTCCTTAGGCAGCCTAGCAAAGTGAGGCAAGCAAGTGTTTTTTTGGTTCATTCCATCAATAACTAGCCCAATATACTTTTGTGGAGATGCAAAACACTTTCCTCTATGATCCATTACCTTTCTTCTTTCATTTGCTTGCTCTTCCTTATGAATTCTGAAAGAATCCTTAACTATCCTTAGCTCATCTAGATCACTTGCAACTTTTCTTCTTGTTTTTAGCTTTGCACACACAGTGTACACACCCAGCCAAACTTTTCGTGGGATAGTCACGTTGGCAAAGAAGGTTTTACAAAGCCTGGTAAAATAAGAGTAGCTTGTATATTGCTCTTGTTTAGTTGTCGTAGCATCTCTATACAATGAGAATACCTCTAACCTTGTAAAATTGTCAGATAAGTTAAACCTTCCTGTTGTCGTTCGGCATACATTATGCATGATACTTAAAATAATAATGAAGCCATGTCAAAGCATTTTGCCCTATTGGACCTATGGATAATAAACGATCTAATGGCTTAGGTCTGCCCCATTTTTTGGTCCTGCACTTCATCCTCTCAAGCCGTACATTTCCAAGACTCAAAGTAACCTTAAAAGTTGTCCTACATATCAAATCAGAGCCAAGGCTATATTCAAATTTTCCATGCAAATAAGGTATTAGTAGACTACTGAGAAGTGCATCTTGCTCTCCACTGCTCATGTCAAAATAGCATGTTCGTAATGCCTTTAACTTTTGCAACCCAAACTTTGCTAGACATTCTTACTTGTTGCAACATTTTGTTTTAATTGCATCCCTTAATTGTCTATCTGCACACAAGAATGCTTTTCACTTCAACCCATGGTAGGTCTTACCTTGATACATTGGAGATGATGTCAACTGCTCAATGGTATCCAAGGCATCATGTTTATCACTACCATCATTTGTTGCTTGTTGTGGTGTGGAGGCTTTACTTGGAGAAGTAAAGTAAGGACTCCTTCTTGTGCTTGTAGCTTCATATGATGTAAAAGATAATCCTGGTGATTTCCCATGGTTTGTAGTGTCCACTTCTCTATCTCTATTTTCAGTTTTTAACCCTAGGGGGGACAAGGAATAGGATGAGAATGAGAGACTCTTTGAATGTGATGTGGTGGTGGTAGGGGATGAGCTCCCACCCACTTGTGTATGGGAAATGACCAACATAATGTATCTCCTTAGCTAACAAATGAGAAATGAGAACCTAATAGCCCATGTGGCCATCATATAGAAATTCATTAACTTTAATACATAATTAAGGTGACACTTGATTAAGAAACCCTAGAGTTAAAACACTAGATAACTACTATTTTTGGAACTATGAGGCTATATAAGAAGTTGAGAGGCTCATTTGGTCACCTCTTATTGTGTGTGAGAGAGATATAAAGAAGAGAGAGAGCACTATTTGGACACATAAGAAGCAAAACAACAAGGAGAGCAAATTGCACTTTTAAGTACAACCATGGCAAGGTACACAAAATCTTGATCCTTAGAAAGATTCCATTAAGATTATTTTTTCTTCTTATTACGTAAAAGCTTTATTTGTGGTAACATAACATTCTTAATATTTTTTTGAACCTATAGGATGTTTTAACTTAGATGTTAGAAAAACTATTATAGAATGTACTTATGTCTGCCAATGAACAAAATTTTAATAACAACTAGTTTGAAATAAATCTTAAAAGATAATAAATTTTCTAAAGTATTTTTCTTAAAAGAAAGTTCACACAAAGAATGGACACAGTTTTAGTGTTTTTTATATATTAGGACTAGAGTAGCAAATCATTTTAAAAAATTATTTGTGTACACAAAGTTGATACATTGCATCAACTTTGGCTTAGAATCTTGATGTTGCACATCGAGGTGATGCACACAAGATCAAGTTCTATTTGTGTATGCAAAGTTGATGCAATGTATCAACTTTAAAAAAAATGTTTCTGTATAAAAGTTAATGCATTGCATCAGCTGATGTTTTGTATCAAGTTTATGTATAAATAGTTGATGCACAACATCAAGGTGGCTTTGCCAAAGTTGATGCAATGTATCAACTTTAAGAAGATGCACAACATCAAGGTGGCTTCACAAACTTGATGCAATGTATCAACTTTAAGAAGATGCACAACATTAAGGTGACTTGGCAAAGTTGATGCAATGCATCAATTTTAAGAAGTTTTGTTTATTAATGCAAAGTTAATGCATTTCATCAACTTTGTTAAGAAAACAATGTATGCAAAATTTATGCATTGTATCAATTTTTCCATGCAAACTTGATGTTTTGTATTGAGTTGATACAGAACATCAAGTTTATGTAGAAAAGTTGATGTAGTGTATCAACTTTAAGAAATTTTGTTTGTGTATACAAAGATGTTGCATTCCATCAACTTTGCCACACAAACTTGATTTTGTGCATTAACGTGATGCACAACATCTAGTTTATGTGGAAAAGTTGATGCAATTGCAATCAATTTTGCATACACAAACAAAGTTTGAAAAGTGGATGCATTGCATCAACGTTTCCACTTAGACTTGATGCTATGCATCTAGTTGATACACAACATGTAGTTGGTGTGGAAAATTTAATCACATGCATCCACTTTTGAAAACTTTTTTGTGTATGCAAAGTTGGTGCATTGCATCAACAACAAACTTGATGCACTGTATCAACTTTCTCACACAAACTTGATGTTATGCATGAGTTGATGCACAACATCAAAAGTTGATGTAGTGCATCAACTTTAAAAACCATTATGCAAAGTTATATAAACTTTTTCACACAAACTTGATGTTATGCATCGAGTTGATGCACAACATCAAGTTTTTGTGGAAAAGTTGATGCAATGCAAGAACTCTTTATTTTTTAGGAAATTCATATGAGATGGTTTTTGATTAAGCTAGCACACTGTTTGTTAGGTTACATGTATGTGCGGTAAGTTATTTCTAAACCTAACCATAGAAGAGCTATATTTGGAGGCACTGTCACCTCGCGTAGCTAAACCAACAACATATAGGCACCCGATAGGGTGCATAGCCACAGTGGGTGAAGGGGGGGGCACGCCCCCTCCTTAGGGGGTCCGGGGGGTGGGTCATTATAGTAAAACCTCATTGGTTTTTTCCACCTGTCTGACAGTGTAATTAGTACTCATATAGTGACTGCGAGCCCAGAAAAGCATGCATAGTGGCTATGTAAGACGATTATTGTTTTAGGCCTAAAAAAGCATAGCTTCTTACATAAATTTGATGCACTGCATCAACTTATTCGTGCAAACTCCATGTTATGCATCGAGTTTACCACTCGATGCACGACATCGAGTTTGTGTGGAGAAGTTGATGCGGTGCATCAACTTTGCTTACATAAGCATGCTAAAAATAGTGATCATGATATAATAATTCAAAAGTCTCTTTTTTGAACTAGTAAAATCGCCCTAAAAGCACTTCACCCTGAAAAACCATAGCTTTCTCCTTGGGTGTTTTATCGCTTGTGCATATCTTCTTGCTATCCCTTTTTCGACCACAAATATGGTGGACAGAAGAGAAGGCGACCTTCATCTAAGGTGATATCTTCTTCTCCATTCAAACTTTTTCAGTTTTTCTTTTATTTGATTTCGTTATAATGCATCCGATTCCCCATGAACTCGATGCAGTGCATCGAGTTTGCATGTAAACTGAAGGTTGAGAACAATCTACACTCAATCTTCTCCTAAAAGGATTTATCTCTACCGTGCATCTCGACAATTATTCTTATTCCTTCTCCTCTACCCTCAATGATCTCGAAACCATATCGATGTGCTGCATCAAAATCTAGGCCCACAAGTTCATCCCTTCTCATCTCTCCCTTTGGTTTTCCATACCGCTTTACAACAATATAAGTCCTCTTTCAATGTTCTCTTGCTTGTTGCCTTTCTTCTACAAAAATTAGTTTATTTCTTAATTCATTCTTAAATTCTTCTTTTTTGATCATATTGAAGTAGAATAATTTTTGTTGTACTTTTAATGTCTTCTAATTTCCTTTTCTTGTCTTATAGAAGCTTGTTTTGCTCTATTTCCTGCATATTTTTGTTTTGATCTGCTTGTGATAGCCTTGTTGTTTCTCACTTTAATTAGCTCCACCTTATTGATTTTTTTTGGATTTGATTGATTGAACCAACTAATAATTATTTTGCTAAATCTATTTCTTTTTATCTATAAAGTAGGGGTGACGAGATGAAGAAGTCCTCTAAGAGGCTTGCCCCTGTTGAGGCTCCATAATTTGATTTACCTCCTCAAATACAAGCTACAAAGAAGGCAAGGAAGGAACGCTCTAAAAAAACTTCAAAGGAAGCCCAAGCTGCTACTTTACGTGGGAAAAGATCCCTCTTCCAATAGGTGGAGGATTCACAACAACATGGTAAGAGATATGGTGTTGTAGTAGGCGTCAAGCATACCAACACAATGTTGGATGCTATTGCAGAGAAAGAAGTACGAAATCAAACTCGACCAGGTTTTGGGACCATTGCCACTTTTCCTCCCTGGGGTACTACGACGACTAAAGCCTTCACCTAAAAGAGATTCATAGCTTCATCACCATCCTCTGTTGATGAAGATAAAGAAGAGAATCAGAAGGAGGATGAACCTATGTATGTTCCAGTGAGAGAGCTAGGACAAAGATGACAACTTATTTTGTACCCCTAGGAAGAACTCATAAGTTTTATAAATGCACCAAAAGATAGAGCTCAACTTTGAGCAGGTTCATTAATTAAAACTCTTTCTTATCTTCAACATGAGTGGAGTCTTTCTAGGGTTGATGGTGGTCTTTTTTTCATCATTGCTAGGCACTCTGGCAAGGGTAATCTTCTCAGAGGTCAAAAGTCTTGTGGCAAAGTGTTAAAGGTGGATTATACAGAGAAAGAGAGAGATGTTGTTGTTTCTTTTATTGTTGATGATACGAACAACATTAGAGAGATTCTAGTGAGCCAAAATAATCTTCAAGTGGTTCTTTGTGGTCATGTGCAACTAACTTGTGCATTGGAAAAAAATGACAATTTGTTAGTGAGCTTAGGACCTTTCTTAATTGCGAGACTAGTGCAGCCTCTAATGTTGCTAGCTTAGAGGTCACCCTTCAAACTACTAGCCCATTTCTCAAATCTGAATCAAGCAAAAACCTCGAGACCAATTCCAATTCCTGACACAAAGGTTAGACTACCGTTAAATTATGGTAATTTTTCCTTAACCGAATTCACTAAGAATCTAGTTGGAAATTCAGATGATGGGTAGATTACCCCTGAATGATTCTCATTATAAGAGAATTTGGATTATGGGAAAAGGGTTCTCTGGAATCAAACTCGAACCGAGAATTCTACTTGCATAGAACCTCTGTTTTCTTTTAAAGGACTCTTTTACACCAGAATGCTGGAGAAAGCATTTGGTATGTGATTAACTAAGGAGAGACTCGTTGCAATAGCTGACGGGGAGTCGTCGAGGGACGTCGCTCGTGGCAATGCCTACCGAGGTCTTGACCAGCCTCAATATGGTTAAAATGGTGCGCTTCCAGTACGATGGGCGAGGACCGATGAAGCGGTCCCTAAGTGAACTGCTAGGACACCTAAGTAGGATCCTAGAAGGTTCTGACCAGGTGATGCACGGGCTTACGGTGGCTGCTAGGACACCCATGCGTACGTCGAGGGAAGATACGGATGAACTGAAAGGAATTAATTTTGTGAACTGAATTTTGATATTGGATCTCATTGATTGACCAGCTAGTCTTCAAAACGGAGAGTCCGATATATTTTGTAAAACAATGGACTCAATATTTTGGAGGATTATGATCAGTAATACTATGACTTCATTGAAAGATTATTTTAAAGACAGGTGAATCTGTTAAAATGGCAATTTCATATTGGGTGTATAAGTGGTATGACTACCTTGAATTTTGCTTGAAGCGCCGGCTAGGGGGCCAAGGAACTCTTTTCCTCGATACCCGGGCAAAACATAACCAAATTTTTATAAAGGAATCCCACCAATAAAGTGGTTAGGCAGTTGGCTAACCCATGGGCCGGTTGGATTGGTTAGGCTGGATTGGGGGATTCCTGCGATACAAATAGTTACGATTAAGTTACGTTAGTTAGATTAAGTCCTAGGAAGACTCTTGTTCTGTGGGAGGGAATCAGCGAGACTGTGCCTCACTAAAGGGAGAAAAAAGTGGTGATTCTATGGACCAAGTGCAAGTCTCTTCCTTGATCTGACCATGTGACTTTCGGGTTCGGTCTCGGATCAGTTTGGTTAGTTAAGACTTTGACTCGTTAGATCAATTCTCACGTTAGATTATTTTCCTGGTGGAATCGCCCGTGCCTTCCGGGCGAGGGAAGTTTTTTCGGGTTCGATTTCGGAGGAACCAGTGGGTTAGTCTCTTGTCCAAATATCCATGGGTGAGGCCCCGAGTGTGGATCCCTACCCCGGACGAGAGGCTGATGCTGCTTCCGCCGCCTGCGTCCTCAGAGGGGGCGGGGGTCTCACAGATCAAACGATTAATCAAGCATTGAGGCTTCTAGTAGGAATTTGCCAAGGCTTTGGACTCAATCACATGCCTTAGTTTTCTAGTTACTGTGGGAAAAGAAAGCACATTGGAGGATCCAAACTCATTGACATGTGCTTTAACACGTCTTTTCTCAATATCATCCCAATAGCTAACCGTGATCATTTCAAAGGGACTTTTGAAACGAAAACCAGGAACATGATCTATATTTGTTTTGACCCTACAATCAAATTTATTGAAACATAAATTTAAAGTGTTTGAATAATATAATGAAAAGAAACTTTAAACATAAGTTTTTGAAATCATACTAAACAAGAGACTCCAGACCATGTGCTTCTTTTCTCTGAGCTGTAGTTATTGATGCAGCTTGGCTAGTGCTATGAAAGATCACAAATCTCCACATATTCGATGTAGTTACCACTTTAAAATTTTGTAACATCTTTTGAATTTCTTGATAGGTATATGCTCTCTCGTCATTTGTAGAACCACTCATATTAAAACTTATGGGATATCAACAATAACAAGACTATAATCTTTCTTTGAAATGATATTCTGAAGATTATTTACATCCCCATAAATTACTTTATAGGATGCTGCTTTATTTTCATGTCCAGGAAGAAAAAACTCTTCTAGTTCATCTCCTTCAATTGGAGCAGCATTTCGTAGAAGGCGTCTTGCTTTCTCTTGATGAGATGAGCTCTTTCAAGGTGCACAAGAAAGTTTTATGGACACTTTGATTCTTCTTGAAAGAGTGACTTTTTGCCTTTCTTTAGTTGGAGGCTTCTGTTGTTAGTGGAAAGTTAATATACAAGAATATAATATTTAGTGGTGGTTGGTTTCTTAAGACATAACAACAATACTAACATACCATCACATTTGAATCTTTAATACAAAAACAAAAGTATCTTACCCAATCTCTGAAGAAGGACAAGAAAAAATCTTTCAAAATTGTCCTGAGAGTTAGATTGGGGATACTCTGCACGTACATTCGTCCCAAGTGGTGCAGTTTAATTTTTTATCATGACCTCTTGCATCTTCATATAAACTTTATGGCTGTAAGACACATGTAAAGACAATATAAATACTTAATTTACATCAAGAAGATAAAAAATGAATAACTAAAAACTTTACTTACTTTTGTAGCTCCAAAGACATTTCATCAAGTGATAGCTCCTTCGAAATCACACGCGATAAGATAGAAACTAGTAGTGTTTGATCCTTCACTCCTTGAAATGCTCGCCATGGATTAAGCTTCATATCTTTTGCAAGGTCTTCAATTGATGTGTCCACCTTCTTACCACGACTTTTAGCCAAGCCACTAGATTCATTTACCCCTTTAGAGGTCTTCTGTCCTTTCAAAGCTTTATTCTCCCACATTGAATTATTCTCCCACATTGAAAAGATTCTATTCTGAAGATCCCAAATCTGTCCTGTACGAAAGCAAGCTGAAATACAGGATCATACTTTCTGAGTCCATATGAGATCTCCTCTTTCTCCCAACCTCTAAAAGACATTGTCTTCATAATATGCCACCAACCTTTTGGTGTCGTGCCACATATTCCTCAAACTCATGGTGAAAAAACTTGATTTTCTCAACCTGGGACATCTTTGCATGGTAGTCATTATCATTTTTATGATCCTATGCAAGAAGTTTTGACTCTTCAACTGTGAGAGCAGCATAGATTTTTGCAATCTACATTGCTATAGTAAGGACTATTTGGATTTTGCTTTAATAGTTTCCTCCTAGCTTCAGCAGAGTGTGCACCCCCAATGACATAATAGCTATAATTTTGACATTCTGCCATTTTGAAGCTATTTTTATTGGGACAATCTTAGGGGTCTACCAAAACAATAAATGGAACCATTGTGGCATGGGGATTTACCTTCATTTTCTTCTTAAGATTATTGACATGTACTATGTGAGGTTCTCTAATTTCCATTAATCTTCTGCTAGATGGTGTATCAACAGGTGGTGGATGTATCTTTTCCATTGGCAAGTTTAAAATCCTACCATTGAGCACAAGTTTCTCTTGTTTAATTATCTCCCTTATTTTATTTTGTTGAGTTGGGAGTGCACCTGTGCCAAGCTCACCACCAGGAGTGATGATGTCAAGCTCCTCATTGTCATCTGAAGATACAAAATCCTCCTTGCTTGACAAATTGATGTTTTTATGAGATGTCCTCTCATCTCGAGACCTTTTAGACAAAGAAGTCATTTTAAGTTCTCTCTGTTTCCCTCCTTTCCCATGAGAGTCAAGTGCAGAAGACCTTGAAGTAGTTTACTGGCCTCCATTCTCACAATTAGTCTAACCAAAATTATTTGGTTTACTTCTAACTTTGATTCCTATGTATTTTCTTCAGATAAACATCTACTGAACTTCTAACCGTAAGGAAATTCTAACTTTATGAAATTCATTCCTTCCTAACCATAATAGATTAAGAATTAGTTCTATACGAGATATCGGGATTTTATAAAAATACTCTTCTTCCATTAATCCAATTTTGGGTAAATATTAATTTAATTATCAACCCTAATTTTCTAGGTGGAACTATGGTGAAAATTCCTCTTTTGTCATAAAAATTAATTCAAACCTTTCTCTACCTTTCTGCCACCCACAAGTGGGACAGATTGGCTAGTGCAAGGGCCTTTATAATGGCCATGATCCACCCGAGTTCAAGTCCCACCGTTGGTTATATATGTCCTTGTGTTGCATTCTACTGACGTTAATACCTCTCTCTCTCTCTCTCTCTCTCTCTCTCTCTCTCTCTCTCTACTTAAAATACCATAAAATTTTATCTTTTAATTAAATACAAATATCCATTTTTTGAATATGCTTAAAATTCCTCTTTTTGCATTGAAGTGATTGAATTCCGAATGCCATGGGAATTTCTCTTTTATCATTTAAAATAATTCTTATACATAAATTAAATTTATCAAAAATTTCTCTTTTTTAAATTAAATAAAATATCCATTACTTCGAATATACCAAAAAATTCTCTTTTTGCATTTAAATGATTGAATTCCAAATGTCATGGGAATTCATCTTTTATCATTTAAAAAGTTCTTATGCATAAAATAAATTTATCAAAAATTTATCTTTTTTATATTAAATAATTATGCATAAATACAAAAAAAGTATTCTTTCCTTACCATTTTCTTAAGCTCTAGCTTATCAAGCCTAGAGTTTGGTTTTGAAGTAAGAAATTATCAAAGAGAAGCATTCTTTTACTAAAGAATTAGTCATAGAAATGACTAGTCTTTTTTGAGAGATAAGAAAGCATTCTAAATAAGCATAAAGATTAACTTTTTCTTGATTACACATTAAAATTCTTAGAGAGAAAGCTTGATTTGAATTAAAACAACCATTTAGAAGACTTCTCAAGCTTGAGAGGGGTTGAGAAGAGAATTCATTTAAAGAAATTAACAAAATGCCTTTTTTCTCATGATTACTTGAGTTTTTTAATCCAAAAAATGGGATATTTTATCTCTCCTCTCTCCTAGACTAAACTGGATCAAAAAAGGAGCAAAAGTAGTCCAAATCTTGTCCAAATTGAGTTAAACTAAAGTTGAAAAATTCTAGAACCGAGTTGGACTCAGTTAGTGGCCTCCTTTATACCTCTATAAATAGACCCTCATTATTTTGTATTCTCATCTGTAAGCTATACCATGCCAGTATTACATTAAAATAATCATATTTTCTATCATCTCTTAATTTTTCCTCTACTTTTGGGGAGCTTGGAGCTTCTCTCTCTCTTCAACAACTCTTGGAGCTCTCTTCTCTACTTGCTGAACCAATTGATTGGTTGGGGGCTTTGCTCTTCTAGAAAAAGAAACAAGCTAATCCTTGAGGTAAGAATGAAAGTTGGCATTCTCTCCTTATTGAGGTGTCAAAAATGCATTTTTTTACTAATCTCTCTTAATTTTTAACTAATAAACTTTGTACTCAGTCAACTCTTCATCTTATGTGAGCATTTACTCATTTTTGGGTATTTTCTTTTATTCTTTATTTATCTAATCCCAACACTTGGATTAATCCTATTGACCCATAGGAACCTTAATTGGACCATAATCTAGAAATTTTTGAAAATCTAGACCCTTAGGCTAAGGTCCCTTATATCATTTTTTAATTGATTCCTAATGCACATTGGAGAATTTCTTTTGAACTTCTATTTCAGGAAAATATATTTGCGTAGTTAAGAGAAAGAGAAACTTCATTGCAGTTAAAAAGGACAAGATCCAAGCAGCCTTTATTCCTATGTGTGTAAAGGGTGCTATGGAACTTCTAGATGAAGATCAAGAGGTGGGATTAGTCTCCATTGATGCTAATGAGAAGTTCCAATCAGCATCAAAAGAACCTATGCCTCCCCTCTCTGATGAGCCTAGGGAATTAACATCTCTAATAGAAAATGAAAATCTTACTTTGATGCTCCCTTGTCCTCAAGGAGAAGAAAATGATCACCAATCCAATAAAGAAGCAGAGGAATATCCAGATCAAGTCCTAGATGTTTAGATTTTTGAGTTTACTACTTTACATAATTTAGTTTATCATGACTCTCCTAATTTACACACTTTAGTTATTGCTCTAGAAACCTTCAAGAAGCTTCATCTCATCTTTGTATAAAGAACTTTTATTTCATATTATTTGTATTGGCTTTGCTATTTGGGTTTAGAAATACATTCAAGCTTGATTGTAGGGTTTTTTGATGTTATCTATTCTATTTTTTTTAATCACTTGTTAAATAATGTGTATTTATATATAGTGGTAAACTTTGTTTCAAGAAATTTCATTAAAAAAATCTATTTCATTCATGAAATTTATAAAATAATTTAAATTTAAATTTTTTGGTATTTCTTTAAGTTGTGGGGACTTCTTCTATCCCATTTAACAGTCAAGTTGTTTTTATGTCAAGCATTATTAGTTTATAAATCTATGGAGGTCACCACGTGTTCTCTCTTGAAAAAAGTGTCAAAATTCATGTAGTTTTTTAATCTACACATGCAATTCTAGATGTGATTTTAAAAAAAGTACATTTTTAAGCTATTGGAGGGAATTTTTTTAGGTAACCCTTGTCAGTTACCTATTTTGTCCGCAACAATAGTGTGGGCTAAAAGAATGGTAAGCTTAGGGCATGTATAGGTCAATTCAGCAACATGCATATCATCTTACATTGAGCATGTTTAGAGTTGTCAAAAAAGAAGATTATGGCTTCTTAGATGGTTTCTCTAGATAAAACTAATTGGGCATTGACGGATTATTATTTTATCATGTGAGATACCCGTCGTTTATTACATTTTGGATAGTGTCTATATTATTCTATGGCAGCGGATAATTATTTACATTGGACATGTGAAAGCTGATCTCTTATAGACATTTGATTTTTGGTACCAACGTTTTAAATATTACTTCATCATATAAGGTTGTCCAATTTCAGAAGAAGAGCTTGTATATAAAGCTAAAGTAAGATAATTTCACTTGAGATATATTTTGAGCCTCAAAAAGCTATTTTGAATATAACTGCTTGAAATACACCAAGAGAAAGCATGGGGTCACTCTTATTTGGGCGAAAATCGAACTCAATCTTGTGTTCTTGCCTCTTTTTTGTGCACTTTAATATTTGAAGGGTTCTTCTCTCCCAATAAAATCTCTATATCTATTTGTGTGTCGAGCAAGAAATGAATTGATTTTCCTCTTTAGCTATAGAAAAGGAGTAGTGCCCATGTATGCAAAGAAGGAGGTGTTGGAAACAAAGTAGGTGAATACCACAACTTTGAGCAAGAAATTGAGAAGCTTGAAAAATCCAAAGCCTTAGTCTAGAATCCCAAAACATGAGGCAAGGCTAAATGCAAAAGCAAGGCAACCAATGCATTGTTTGGAATCTAGATGTTGAAGTTTTTAGAGGGTCCAGATGATCGATCATCCCTCCACCTATTCTTAAACATGTTAAGGAGATATTTGACTCTGAATCAGACTCAGACATTGACATGATCACTCACATGTTTGTAGAAGATGAGGGGTTTTCTCCTATGAGCCGCACTACCTTCGTCTCTTTAGAGAAAAAATTATCGATTGGGACACCTCTATGAGGGAATATTGGGCTTAAACGTATCTCAAGGATTAGATGGAAGGATGCCTATGGGGAAGACCTAATCAAGGTGCGGATATGACTGTGCTCATCATTATGGAGGAGATGCTTAAATCTAAGGAGAATGGTAGACTCCCTAAAACTTCTTAGATCCCTATGAACCACTCAAGACATTATTATGAGAATGATGATACCAATGCAACTATTCATGTACTTTTTGCAATCCTAGATGTGGGGGAGTGGGAGTGAGTATTATTATCAAACATTGTGAGGAGATAAGGGGAAATTTCCCTACCTTAGAACGAACGGATCTAATTATAAAAATAATAAATAGTATGGTAGCAAGACCCATGGAGGTTTTGTAGGACTTAAAGATGAAGATCTTTACCTTTCATTACTATCATACATGTGTAGTGATAAACTTCTTGGACCAATAAGACTCATACAATGTTGTCCTTAGTATACCATTATAAGGGAGGTCATATTGGTCATGATGGGTCATCCGATCACAATTATTTGTGAAAGGAATCCCAAATTCTAAAGGTAGGCTTATAGACATAGAAAAATCATCAAATGGATGGTGGGGTTTTGAAAATGATTAAAGCATAACGACACATGAACAACTTTAGTACATGTATGTGAGGTAGCAAAAGATCCACAAGTGAACTTTTAAGAGAAGAGAAGTTGTATGCTACACTTCCAAGCCATAATTTTGTGTGAGAACTCGATGCACATACTTACTACCATTTACAAAACACTACCTAAGGAAACAAGGTATGTGGACCCACACGGCTCATCCGAAATTGGCTAAGAAGAAAATTCTTCTAGAACAAATGCAATGATATCTTGTGATGGACTCCCATAGATGCACAATGGTTGAGATGTTGAGAATGCATTGAAGCCATTGAAATACACAAAAAAATATCCAAGAAATAGGAAGATGAGTTGAGTCAGGTTGCTTTAACACGGAGAAAACAATTGAAATTAAAGACCAAACCTCAACTTTTCAGATGCGAGAGAGAAGAGAAAGGAATAAGGAATTGGTGGAATGTAAAAGGATCATGTTTCAAAAGGAAGAAGAAAAGATCGGTCTCAAATCATTGAAAATTATACAACATTGATGAAAGGGCAGTTGTTCATCTGAGAGCACAAGAAGGAATAGAAGAAGAGCTTGTACGTAAAGTAAAGTAAGCTATTTTTATTTGAGATATACTTGAAAAAGTCTGGTTTCGTTAACATTGGTTAGTATCTAAGTTAACATCCTATTTAAAACCTATTTCTATATGTACCTATGTGGTGACTTGAGTCGAAAAGGTAGAGTTCTTTGTTTCAATACTTGTTACTCACATGACCAATGATCATTGAGACCAACTACATTAATAAGAAGGGAAGGATGTGTTCTCAAATTTTTTGCAAATTTTGTGTGTGTGATCTCGACCCTCAAATGTTTTCCATACATTGTATAATTTGGCTTTTAGAAGTGTGATCTTGGTGGTCGAGATGAATTTCTCTATATAAACCTAGTTTTATTCTTTTGTAAACTTCAAATTCTTGATTAACGATACTTTCACTAATTATTTTTCTTCTGCATGATGCATGCACCTCACCTTATGGAGACACTTCTTTGAACGTACAAACACAAACATGAACTTCACAGAATAAAGAATCTCGCTATCTAAAATTGCATGTATCGTTATTCATTAAATATTACATATGTGCATGCATTTCAGGTTAATGTGTCAATAGGGGACTACAATGAGTGAAAATTAAAAAGCATTAATTAGTTGTTGTGAGTTTGAGAGAAAACATTATAAACAAAAGGTACTTTAACCTTTGCCGAAATTTTACAGAAATCAAAATTAAACGTCATCTCATCATGTTTGTTTCTAGCACCCTTCCTTCGAAGAGCCATCAAAATATTTTCCTCTCTTACATGAAAAAATCTCTCTCTCTCTCTAGATGTGGCAAAGGGTCTTGCATGGGAGTAAACAGAGGTGTAGGAGCTCAACGCTAGAGAGGATAAACAAGTCACTAGCCATTTTACATCGTGCAGATTTCGATCTTTCCCTCCTCGTGCATCAAAATGAAAGAAAAAGGTCTTCTTGTTTTACGTACGCTTTCATCTTCAACCTGGGTTTGTCTCCTTGCTTTATGTTTTCGTCTTCAATGTGGGTTTTGATCTCTCTGACAACACACATTGTGATAGTTGGGGTGGATTTTCTTCCATAGGAACTTTTCTCATAATTTTTCAAAAATACCTATGGCTGGAGGAAAACAATTTTTACAAGGAAAAGAAGGCATTAGCAATTTAGCAATAGAGACATTGTTTTTCATCAAGGTCCTTCCAAGATTAGTCTTGCTAAGTATGGATGCATTTATCAACCCTTACAAAGTTATGATTTCTATGGACTATTCTCGCGACTCATTTGGTCGTGCTCATTATGGATAGATTCTAGTATGCTATTGCCCAACATGAGCCTCATGACTAAGTGACACATCATGAATCAGGAGGTATGTATGGTTGGAAAGAGGCATCGCGATCAGGGTTTGATCAACACCATTGGATTCCCGAGTGAACTACGAGGGAACTGTGGGTAAACTCAGGGGTAGAACTAGGGGTGAACTAGGGTAAACTAGGGTAAACTAGGGAGACCTTTTCCGGCAAGAAAGTGAACTAGAGAAACATTTTCCGGTAAGAAAGTGAACTAGGGACCAAAATATCAAGATTTAAATTTAAAAGCACTCTCCCCACAACCTGCTGGAAAGTATAGAATAGTGGTTAGATGTTGAAAGCTTGAGCGGATGTTTCCAAGTTTGAATCCTCTTTAGCATTGAGCTCAACCCCTCCAAAATTTTCTAAGTCCTGAAAATCCCCATGGTATACCCTGCCCTAGCTCACCGCTCTTGAGTTCACCCTGAGTTCACTTGCATGACACGAAATCGACGGTCTAGATTAGGCAAGATTACGATGCTTCTTTTAACCTTAGATCCCTCCTGATTCATAATGTGTCATTTAGTCCCGTGACAAGACGAGTCCACCGACCATGACGATGAACAATCAGGGCAACCTGCAAGGTCAGATTTTTTTTTAATACCAAATACGCAGTGAATTAATTAGAAAGCCAAAAAATACATCAGATCACCCAAGAAAAAGGTGATAAGCTAGGTGAGTATTCATATACATCAGGACTCTTCCGACAAAAGAAGTAAGCTGGGGGTGGGTAGCCATATACATCAGGACCTTTTACGCAGAAGTGTTGCCACACTGACCAGGCTAACATAATGATTTACAAATTGTCAATTTCCGCCTGTAGCTTAGCCACAAATTCATGAGCTTTTTCAAATCTCCTTGCTAGGTCATGTATGTCATTAGAAAGCTCCTGTAACCATTCGTGTGTGATGTTCATTGTTCCATCCTCTTCCAATGCCTGATGGGAGTCACTGTCTTGTTCACTGTAAAACTTCACTGCATCTTTAATCACCCCAACGCGCCGTCTGTAAATTCTTACCCTGTCCATCTTGAGAGTAGAATCCTACACTACACATCCAGAAAAGAGGGCTTTCAAGCTGAGAGCCTGAAAAGCAGTAGTAAATAGAACATTATTTCTGAAGGACCATATGACCCAGAGAAATTTCGCCCTACACTTGTTCCAATATTCAGAAATCAAAGACACTGAGTCTCCTAATATCAGTTGTTTCCAAGAGGTGGGAAATCCTAATGTCCTGAACAAAGGGGCTAAAATTGGGGAGTTAGTTGGGGAGTTAGTTGGGCAATTGAGGAAAAGATGGGGAATATCCTCAACTGACTGTTTACATCTTGTACATAATCCATCACTCTGACCCACTTCCCTGCTTTTGGAACCAGTCCATACAGCTTTGTGGAGCAAAAGCCACAGCAAAACTGAGTGTTTGGGCTGAATGTTTCTGCCAGATGCTCTGGAACTTAAAAGCCCACTGTTGTCTGTCCAGTGCTAAGTGCCATCTCCTGTTTAATGTGACATGTAAAGGAGGGACCAACTCTCTTGAGCATGAGGGAGGGTTTTTAAGGGAAGCGCCTCCTTTCCATATTACATCTCTGAAGGATGGCTATCAGTCTCAAATATCCAATACAGATCTTTAGGGAACATAGATATTCTGTTAGCTATCAGCTGAATTTCCCAAGGTTGGAAGGGAATAGAAATGAGTAACTATTCAGAAGAATACCACCTGTTGTTGTTCACATTCCATAGATCAGACCAGGTCCTAATACCTTTCTCATGAACTCTTCTGGCTGTTCTCACCTGGGGTGGGGGAAGCAGAGGAATAGGTGGCTTGGACCACCAGATGGATTCTTCTTTTCTGATGGTTTGATCCTTTCTATTATCATTTCTGAACTGAAGCAAATGTCTCCATCTGTTCCAAGCCTGCCAGAGGGACTTGAGAAGGAGGGACCCCACAGGAGTGACTTCAGCTGGGCCAAAAAAGATGGTAACCCAAGGGAGATTGGCCCACTGTTTGTGTTCTTTGAGATAAAACTGATTCAGCTTCCTAAACAGAAGGAAAGCCCAGTCAGCAGAGGTCTGGTCCAACGCTCTGATTATAACTTTGATAGCAAGTTTGTCTGCCCACCCTCTTAAATCTCTGACTCCTAGGCCACCTTTATTCTTAGGGAGGATGCAGATTTCCCATTTCACCTTAGCAGCACCCTTCTTGTTAGGATCTCCAGACCACAAAAAATTCCTACATATCTTGACCACTTCTTTCAAATGGCAATTTGGGGGTCTCTAACAACTGAGAAAGAATAGAAGGTAGGCAGAGATGAAGTGGTTGAGCACAAACACTCTGCCTGCAATATTGGCCTGATATCCCAGCCATCTGTTCAGCTTTCCTTTAAATCTCTCCAGCACCCATTCCCATCTCTGCTTCATAGTAATGCCAAAGCCCATAGGGATGCCTAGTAGCCTAAAGGGCTGTCCTTCTGGAATAATAGTGCATCCCTGACTTGCCATCCATTCAGGAATGGGGGAGATGAAGGACCTGACTCCAGTTTTATGGTGGTTGATCTTGGAGCCTGAGGCAGAGCAAAAAATACCCAATGCCTTCCAAAAGTTCTTGAGGGAGCTTTCTTCGTTTTTCAGCAGAGCATTTGTGTCATCAGCAAACTGAGATAGGCAAAGCTGTTTGGAGGAGTTGGGGAGGTTGATTCCCTTTATCAATTGTCTTTCCATACACCCTTTGATTAAGCAGTTAAAGCCATCTCCTACTATGGCAAATAGCAGTGGGGCTAGGGGGCATCCTTGCCTGACTAACCTATTCAAAAAAACTGAAGGCTTCAGAAAGCATGCCCTTGATGGCAACTTTAGCATGTGCATTTCCCAGCAAGGTCTGGACAAAACCCACCAACAACAAGTTCTCCCCAAATCCCATGTGGGAAAGGCTTTCCAAAATGAAGGACCATTCCAGTCTATCATAAGCTTTGTCATAATCCACTTTGACAAACACAAAGTCTTGTTCAGTCTCCTCAGCATGTTCAATCCCTTCCCAAAGTACAATTACTGCTTTAAGAATCCTCCTCCCTTTAATGAACCCTTTCTGCTCTTCACTAATCCACTTGGAGAGGTGGCTGGAAATTCTGTTGGCAACAGCTTTGGCAAAAATCTTGTAGCAAGTGTTCAGCATAGTAAGTGGCCTCCAGTTTCCCAGCTCATCCTTTGGACCTCTTTTATGACTCAGCTTAATAACTCCTGTGTTTATAAGGTTAGGAAGTGCCTTGTACTTCACAGATTCTTCCCACACTTTCAGCAGGCAAGGAGTTAACTCCTCTTTATACACCTGGAAAAATTCAGCAGGTAGTCCATCCAAGCCGGGGGGTTTATTGGGCTTCAACTGTTTAATAGCTGCATACAGGTCAACCTGACTAATCGGAGAATCAATCAGGGGAACAGCCTCAGCTCGGATGACTTTATTCCTAACCTCCCAGATTAGACCCCTATTGGCTCTTACTTCTGCTGTAACTTCTTTTGGGCTGAAGAGAGCTTCAAAGTGTTTTTTCACAAACTCCAAATTGTGGGTGTCAGATTCAGCTGGACCATTTTCAGTCAACAATCTTGGCATGAGTTCCTTGACATTCTTCTTCCTCAGGAGTTTGAACATCTCCTTTGAGGGCCTGTCTACTTTCCCAGCCCACCACTCGATTTCACCCTGTTGAATTGATTGGCTACTTGAAGAGAGATATAGCACCTATCGAGTCTTGCCTTTCTTGCAAGAACATCTCTGCTCTGTAAGGTAAACTCTCCTTCAATTCCAGCATCCCATAGGTCATGGTAATCTTTGCAAGCTTCCCAGCTAGTCTTCTCCTGACCCTGTAAGACCTGTCCCTGCCTAAGAAATCTGTCATCCAGAGATTCAACCATGTTGAAATCTAGCAAGATAAGGGGTCCTGGAGTTGCAGTCAGTTCTTTCCAAATTTTTGCCCTATTAACAGAGCAACCTCCTGCATACACTGAGACAAGAGTGCAATTGAAAGGGGGAGGCAGGGGGATGGCACACCAAAACTGGGAAGTGACGAGGCTAGCTCCCTTTTTAGGCCTATGGCAGTGCCACCAGAGCCCCTCTCATGTGTTGAATGGATCCAGATAAAATCTGGATGAATTTCCTTTAGCCTCCTTTGGAGGTCATCACCAACCACCTTTATTTCCTGCAAAGCACAGACATCTACAGGATTCTCCTTGATCCACCTGTTTAATTTTTTGGTTTTAAAGGGGTCCCTTAACATTCCAAGACAGCACTCTCATCGGTTAACCTTTTTCTTTCCTTTACCCTGGTGATCTTTGGAAGGGGTTCTGGCCACTGCCGAATGGGAGCGTTTATTGTCCTTTTGGATTTCCATTGGAGCTATAGACAGGTTGGGATTCACTTCCTGCAAGGGGGGTTGAGAGGCTTGGTTAAGATCAATGGAGTTATCCCTAATAACCAGCTGTAGAGAGTTGCCCTTCTCATTACTCTCTTTCAGTTTATCAGGAGGAGTGGCAGTTTATCAGGAGGAGTGGCTGCAATTTCTTCCCTGTCCGACTCAGATCCTGGGTCATCTGAGTCCTCTGAATCCACCCACTCTGGTAGGTCTGCCAAAAGAGCAAAGCGGTTAGGGTTCTTACCTCTTGCTTTGTTATTCTTAGATGTCTCACCCTTCTTGTCTGTGGTGCCCGTAGATTGTCCAGTGGAAGGAGGAGTAGGCTGGCGATTCTCATTAGACTTGGGAATCGATAGGGGCTTGAGCCTGCTGTTGTTTCGGCTGAGCTGGGGGGAATTTTAGAGGACACTCTCTGACAAAATGGCCTGCCATCCCACAATGGAAGCAGGCATTGGGAAGGTATTTGTAAACTAAAGGTTGTTCACAGGTCTCACCATCATCTGTAGCAATGATAATCGAATCTGGCAGGGGTTTAGAAAGGTTCAACTCTATTAGCATCTGAATAAGAGTGTCCCTGCGCTGCTCCATCAGCTTTTTGGCGGTTGCTCTGTAGAAAACCTCCGGGGTAGAGTCTGGCGATTTCTCTGCGAAGCCTTCTTGAGTAAGGCTCGAATGCGCGCGCCTGGTGTCTGATTGAAAGGGTTCGCTGGAAAGGCATTATCTGCAGCCTTGCTTTCCAGCACTTCCTGTACTTGAGAGGCCACCTCTCTTGGCAAAGACTGTAAAATGTGCTGGGTGAAAAGGGCAGCCGGTCCGGCATTGGAAGGGGGAGAAAGGTTCTGGTTTAGTAGAGCTCGATGGGGGAGAGGGTTTGTGGGATGCCACGCATTGTCTTGATTAGGGGGGGAGAGGAGAGAACGATGAGGTGTTACCCCTCCTGTTCTAGGAGGGGTGAGGGACGAGGAAGACATGACCTAACAGCTCACCATGGCTACGCTCACTCAGATGATCAGGCTTCCAAGGTCAGATTTTGGCCCTACGCAGTGTGTACACTGGAGTAAATGAGAATTTTGATGCAATATTGGACGCATCAGGCGACCCGGTGTCCAGAGAGACTCCACATAAATAAAGACTGGAGGCTGGGTCCTGGCTCCTCGACTCTGCCGGGCCCCAGTCGGAGCTTAGATCTTGTGCAGTTAAGACGACCCTGAATACGAGATTCCAATGATGGCGGTGGGATCTCATGAGTCGGCGGGACTCGGAATGACGCACTCGCACTTAGGTCATTCCTGAATCCTGCGTCAACATATCTACACTGAGGAGTCAGGCTCTGCAGGCCGAATCCTCCTCCGAAGTTCGAAGTTCCAGACTCCAGTCTCCAGTGTTCCCAGAAAAGTTTTTTGGACTTAATGAAAGAACCTGCAATATCAAATCTGCCAACCTCCAGAGTCTACAACAAAACTGCAGTTACAAAATGTCAGAAAAATTTACAAGTAGAAGAATCAATTGGAAACACCATGTTTCTCCACATAGAATACTGCTTGAAGCATGCGCAAAACCCAAATCAGAGAATTGCTGTTAATAATACAATCTCAAACCAGACATAGAATTTATTTTTCCACTATTATACGGTTTTGCACTGAACCCAAAGAAACAATCCACCTTCGCATAGAGTGCTGAGAAATTCATGATGCCTATGGCATTTGTGTGAGGTTCTGCATGACCGGCCGCTCTCCATACGCTATGACATTTGTGAAATCAAATGAAACTAGAAGTGGCCCTTCAATTCATTATTGGTTATGTTTTGCACACTAAATCTTTCATAAATAGACGTGCCACAATTTGAGCCGAGGCTACTAGATGACACTAGTCGCCCAACCCATCCTCCTAATGGGAGAGGAATGGAATTGAAGCGCATTTTGGCAGTATGCACTACTTTGAAGAAAGCATCAAAATTGGCATACCTATATATCAAGGCACCACACTTGGCATAAATGTCCACGAAGGGAGCTCCTCGAGCACTTGGTCTGCTTTGAATAGAGCACCAAACATGGCATACATATACACTTGGAGAGAGATTTGTCCTCTTTTATATATAGTAAGAAGTGGTGTGACCTATCTCCAATGGGAGGTAGCCATATCTTGTCTCCCATGGGTACAAGTAGGGCACACCATTCTAAATGACAACTCTGCCAAAAACTCATGAAGGAAAGGTTACACAATGAAAAAATTTACACACTTCCAACATCTCTCTCTCTCACTTAGGTGCACACATGCGTTCCTTATGTTCAAGAGTTTTCTACCTTCTATTTGAGATCAATTAATTAGAACAAAATGGCAACACATGCTCATTCTGTTTATTTTGACCAATTAGAGTGAAGGCCTTGCATGTTTACACATTTGTATATACATAGAAGGTTGTGCATGCAAAAACACATGTACAACGAAAAATATATACACATTTGTCTACATTTGCATTTTTGTATGGTGTTTTCTCCAAAGATAGCATCTTCTTTTAAAATTATGGCCTTATAAAACTTCTCCACACCTTGTGTTTATGATTATTTGTCATACATGTTTAAGTGGATCTAGTCTTACTTAAGTATTTTGAGCGTCTCTAGGTTTGAGAAGGAAATTGCTTTCTCTAAGGCTCGCGTTCTAGCTACAATTAAGGAATGGCTTGCTCTTTAGATGATAGGCAAAAGAAAGAACCATATGTAAGGTCACCCTCCCTCCCCCCTACCCCCCCCCCTCTCTCTCTCTCTCTCTCTCTCCCTCTCTCCCTCTCTATCTATCTCTATCTCTCTCTCCCCAAAACATTTCCACCCTTGTTTCTTCAATTTATGTCTCTTTAGCAACTCTAAGTTTTAGTCAAAAGGAAAATGCTTTCTCTAAGGTTGGCATTCTAACTACAACCAAGGAATGGCATGCCTTGTCTAGGATGGCATGCCTTGTCTAGGATGGGAAAAAGAAAGAAACATATATCTAGGGTCACCCCCCCCTCTTCCCTCCCTCACTTCTTCAATTGATGTCTCTATAGGGTCTCTAGGTTTCTCTTTTATATGTAGTAAGTGGTGTAGCCCATCTCTAACCGCCGGTAGGAGAGCTATGCACACAACCAAAAAAGACAATGCTACCAAGAAGGCATTTCCGCATGTTGCATGCTCAGACAACATACATATATATCAAGTGTAGTGGCCTCACTCGTTAAAGCGGGGAAGGAGTAAGCCGTTCTCTCTCTCTCTCTCTCTCTCTCTCTCTCTCTCTCTCTCTCTCTCTCTCTCTCTCTCTCTCTCTCTCTCTCTTTGCATGCATGCATGAGTGATAGAGCTCACCTACTTATTGTCTCCCTTTCTGATAACCTTTTATCTAATCCATTCCTGCCATGTTGGCATGCACCCCTTCACCACTGGTTTCCACCTCCCATATACACGTCTTAGGTGCAGACACATCCATACACCTACAAAACCTACATATACACATGCATAAATTTGTGTATTTGGAAAAAATTGTAATGGTAGTTTCAATGACACTCAAATTGAGAAATTAGTATGTAAGTTAAGTGCTCTCATGCTCTATCACACACACACATATAATGCATGAACGTACAATTATAGAGAGAGAGAGAGAGAGAGAGAGAGAAAGAGAGAGAGAGAGAGAGAGAGAGAATAAGAAAAGTATGTGAATACCCCAACTCCAAGTAAGAAGTTCAAAAGCTTAAAAAATCGAATGCGTTATTTTTGGATGATGTTGAAGTTTCTAGAGATTCCAAAAGATTGGATACCCCTCAACCTATTTTGAACATGTTAAGGAGATATTTGACTATGACTTGGACTGAGAGGTTGATATGATCGCTCCCATATTTATAGAAGAGGGGTTTTCTCCTACAAGGTCTTCCCCTCCTGGAACTTATTTCAAAGAGTCACTCAAGGGAATAGTGAGGATGCCATGAGATAAAGTGGGCCTAATTGCCTTCATCCCTTGAGAGAGAAAACTATTGAGTGGGACACTACTATGAGGCAATCTTAGGCTTAAAATTATCCGAAGTATTGGAAGGAAGGATGCCTATGGAGAAGACCTAATCAAGATGAGGATATGACTTTGCTCAGAGTAAGTGGAAACATTGAGCGATTAGGTTCGAGCAAGCCCAGAGTTTGAGCGATGCTTTTGAGAAACGTTGTATAAAACTCTATTTGCAATTGACTTTTACATATTGTCTTCACATAAACACTCGGGCGGGTTACTCATAAATATGTAAGCGTAGCACATAGGTTCAACAGAAGGGATTTTTAAACTCCCTTTTTTACAGATTTTTTACATACATAAGGGCACCATTTAAAGGGGGTATTATAGATTTAATAGAAAAAGGGTGTGTTTTATTCATGAAAAAAATTATAGATAAGGGCTTTTTAAATTAGGCCTTGAACGCACGTGATATAGAGAGTTTACATATAGTGAACCCCCCAAGCATAAACAAAAACATAGGATGATCATTGGTCCTTTCCATTCACTCATGGAAGTTTTGAATATGTATTCAATAAAGATTAATCCTCAAAATGAACAAAATCAAGTCATTATAGGATAGGCAAGGGAACAATGTTCTAGCTCAATATTCCATGTACTCAATATTCCAAAATATTCAAACATCCTTAAAACACCTCTTGAAACCATTGTCTTCACACTCGTCATCCACAATTAGACTATGAATGTGTGAATGTTCCTTGCTCTATTGATCATATCGCGTGTGTCACAATGGCTCTAGCCATTCCTTTCGCATACGTAGGCAAAACACTACAAGTGAGGAATACAATGACCAAGAATATAATGATGTTAAGTCAATCATTATCTTATATCGCAATCACAAGGAAAATCAAGCATTTGGGTTTAGGGAAAAAATATGCCATGACAAGGGAGGCATTTTTAAATCAAATATAAATAAAGCATGTCACTAGACAATGTACATAGTACTGCAAAATGAAAGTAAAGTGTCTCACTAATCATTAAAGGGATTAGAACTGGGATTTGCTGAATAATCATCCTCCACAACCTCTTTGTCATCCCTATGAGTTCTCTTGCCAAACGGATGCGTACACTAGTGGGTAACACATTTGTATCTACTATGAGTGCATCCACATCAAATGAATAACAAGATATACCACTAGCCTGACATGACCTCATGAGAGGGCATGTGCTGCAATCCATCTCCAGTACTAGACCTCTTGACACACATAGAAAATTCAAAATCATAGAAACAAAATCACATGAGTGCTCTAGTGTGCTCCTAGCACCCTAAAGTGGTGCACTCATAGATGAGAGCCCATGAGTCTGCTGTGCCTCTGGCATGTAGTGGGTCCACATGTCATCGCTCACTCGCACGCGATGCATCTCAAATAGGGAAAGGCTCTCAGCCATGAATATGAGTGACATGGCTCCATTGTGACATGCAAACACCAACATAGAAGTACGAAGCTGCACAAGAGAAAACACTTCATGTAACACTGAAATCTATTCCAATAGAAACCATTTTCAATAATAGAGATGAAGCGGATATACGTACCGGCATGTCCTCCCCATAATATTTAACAAAGCCATACTCATTCTTGTCCAACACCACCACTCTTCTCACCACATGGAGGTCCTGGACTTTGACGTACCTCTCGATCCATCTCAAGCAAGGACCTGGCAATGTAGCACAGTATGTAAAATCATCATATAAATCAAGAAAATAGGCATACACTTATCAATTAGCATATGAATATCCTACATTACCTGTAATGGGGCAAAGCATGGCAAGCCATCCACTATCTCCCAAACTAGAAGCGGTTGTGCGGCTAAACCATATTTGACATGGTCCTCTGAAAGCAAGTTCCAAGGAGGCAATGGAGAGCCGACACCCACCAACTTCTCCCCAGTGGAAAAGTCAAAGAAAATGAAATCTGCTGCCCATCAAACTACTCACCTCTTCTTCTTGTACTCCCTCTGGTAGGGTCACATGCTAGCAAAAAAAAGTCATGTATTCTGGCATACATGTCATTTTTTTTGCTACGAGAAAAGTCCTGACCCATGGAGATATAGTCGCTTAATGAGCATCCAAATGTGGCCAATCCTCTATGGTCCAGTGTCCTATCCCGTGAGGGTGGCAAATAATAGATAAAGGGAGTGACAACTTTCACTACCCTTTTAGCTGATTAAAAAACCAATGACTGAATTCAATGAAATATTTACAGTAATCCATCAATAAACACATACATCTACCAAACTACCTATCCATATCACATCCAATTTGAATCTTATGACATAAAATGAGTAGTTAAATTACCATCACCACCATCATGAATATCAAGAGTGGAATCCCTAGGTGGAGGAGATGGTGTCCGCCGCTCCACATCCACCACTATAAGCAAGAACAAAAAAGAAAGGTTAAACCCCATATAATCATACTTCATTTGGTATACTGCAATCCATGTAGCATGTTTCAAACACTTAACAAAAACCAACCTTCTTTGTAGTCCTTCTTATCCTTGTTTCGTGATCTCGACCTTCCGGGAGTATCTTGACCCTTGGGTGGATCATCGGTCGTCTTGGTGGTAGAATACCGATTATAGAGATCAAGCTCTCATGTCTGCACATTTCCACCAGAAAAATCCAACCACCAAGGGCAATTGGCAAACTCCCATCGGGAGCGGCCATGCATGTAAATATCGTTGTTGGGGGTAGCGAAAAAACTTTGGCCAATAACATTATTAGTATCGAAAAAACATTGCTACGCAATGTTAAAAAACCTCGGCAGCACCAACACTACAAGAACACTGCTAGAAAGCGTTGTTGTGCTCTCGACGTGTTGTAGTGGTACTTCTCCCAATCCCAAAATAAAATATCCTCGTAAATAATGGGTGTCTCCATAAAGGTTATGACTAACATTAAACTTGACTACTTAACAGAGAAATATCGCTATTGGGCAACGAAATAACATTGTCTCCACAACAGCTCGTTAGCAGTAGAAAAACACTATTGCATTGTGAAAACAAAATTCTGAAGAGTGATTGGGAGAAGAAGAAAAGAAAGAAGAGCCCTACTAAGAGCAGATCTTCCAAGGGGAAAAAGAGCCATTCTAAAGAGAAGACCCATTTTAGACTACAGAGAAGAGCCCTAGCCCTCCTGCTAAAGAGAAGAGCCCTAGCCCTCTTGCTAAAGAGAATACCCCTAGCCCTCCTGCCAAAGAGAAGAGCTCTTCACCAGCTCAAGAGAAGACTCCTATCAAAGAGAAGACCCCTAGCCCTCTTGCCAAAGAGAAGAGCTCTTCACCAGCTCAAGAGAAGACTCCTATCAAAGAGAAGACCCCTGTCAAAGAGAAAACCCCAAGCAAAGAGAAGACCCCGTCAAAGAGAAGAGTGCTACTAAAGATCTTCCGTTTCACTCACCAGTGAAATTTAAAATTCAGAAGCGTCGTTCATCCAACAAAGAAAGTAAGAGGGCAAATGTTGGCTCTCCATTCAATTTCTTTTTCATGTTCCCCAAGAAGACTGCCAAGTCTCCAAAGCCAACCTCCAAAGAACCTTCTCCAAAACCAGACCCCACTGCCAAATCTCCCTTGCCAACACCTAAAGATCTCAGAGAAGAGCCCAACTTACCACCAGTTGAGGAATCCACTGCAAAGTCTTCCTTTCCAACACCTCAAGAGCTCAAAACTCCAAAACTTGAACCTCAATCAGCCAAATTTGATCGAAGCAAACAGGAGAGAGAAAGATTCTCTAAAGAACCAGGGTCATCCCATGCCAAAAGAAAAGTTGATTTTGTTGAGTGATTCCACAAATTGGCTTTTGTTTTGTTCATTTTATCCATATGAACACACCCTTTTTGGGACTATATTCTATACTTAAATTCAGTATCAATAATTTGATATTCAACTGTTAAACCTTGTTTTGTGTTGCGAACAATATGTTGACCATTTTTGTGAAGAAGTCAAGACGAAATTAAGCAGAATATATTGATTACATTATTGGAGAAATCCTTTTCAGCTTTACAAACTTGCCCTTGCAAGTGGCTCAAATACAACTTTTTTTGGGGGGAGACATGTGATGCATGAGGTTACACTCTCCATCCTTGTACTGACAACAATATCATCTACTTTGAATCTATATTCAGGTGATGTTTCATCCAGAAACTCAAGCGACTCTCTTACATGTTGTAGTCTCTAGTTTGATGTTACTATGAGGTTCCTAGGATCTATGAATGGATGGACTATGATGTTAAATTCAAACTCTGGACAATTCTCTTCAGAATCCAAAGGGACCCAACTACCAAGCTTGCTTTTCCATCTCCTATAGTCATAGCCCAAAACTAGGGATTGACGACATAGTTCGTATGAGATAAACATAGAATTTGGGCTTACTCTACAACTGATATTGTCGCCAATATGAAAAGTTTCCTTGGTACTCCATCCTTCTCCAAGTACAGTGTCCAGATCAGTCGGTCGTAGATAGTCTTCTATTAAGCCACACCGTTCTTGTCCTCTCCAATTCCATTGTATTGAAACAAGAACCATTGAATTTTTATCCTTCTTGAAATCCTTCCAGGAGACATAGCTTTAAGAATATCATCTTTGATTTTGGATTTGAAGCTTGTTATGGTATTTGGATCAGGAACTTCCCATTCCAGTGACATTAATGTGGGAATAGGTATGTCATATAATTCTCCATGAACACCTTCTCTTGATGGAACCCTGTATTCTGCAAAATACACAAATATATCCACTGATTTGTAAAATGAAGGTGGTTTGTCTGCATACATTACATCTGCAATCCCCTTGTGAATTGCTTTGAATGTGCCACTTAAGCTCTCAACAGGCTACCACTCCACAGCTGTTGATGGAAATTAAACAAACAACAAATATATCAGAAGGAGAAATATTGTGCTGTATCAAATAGATAAAGTTTTGTTAAATTACAGTAAGAATGGAGAATTGGATGTTCATCCAAGTTCAACACCATGTCTTTGGCCATGAAGACATGTTGAACTTTTGCAAGCCAGCCATTGTCGGTCACTTTGAAGGCAAGAACACGACCTTTCCAATGGGATTTCACTTCATTTCGCTTGGTTCTTTTCACCCTGTGGGCACCTTTACAAGAGGGAAGCATTGTTACCCAATCATTCACACGAAAAGACATGGGTTTCCAAACACCATCCTCTCTGGTGTTATGAAAATCACAAGAAGTTATTTTATGAGAAGGACGACGTGAGGACGCCATAGAAGCTCATAGATGAGAGAAAAATAGTGAGTCTTTTGAAAATGCAAAGAAAGGAGAATAAGCCATATGCCAAAATGGAGGGAAGGTGGAAAAGGGAATGAGCCATACCAAAATGGAGGAAAGGTGGAAAGTAGACGTTTGAAAAAATTTGGTGATTTGTCATTAATAGCGTTGTTTTCAGAGCCTGAAAAGAGAAGATTTCGTATCTTCCTACTTGATTTTTTGAAATATAAAATGGAACAAGATGTCACTATTTTGGACCCAAACTTTAATGTTAGCCATCGTAAACGTCTAAATTAAGCCGTTTTAGCCATTCGCCACTAAAATAGAACCGTTAAGAAGACATTTAGAGGAGACAAGAATGCCATACTTTTGTATACGTGTCAATTCACAATTGGATAATTTCTTAATCCTTAGATTAACAAACAGCCCTTTTCTAGCCGTTTTTGGCCCTAATGGCTCCATATCACTAAATGTATTATACATCACTTTGGAACGTGGTGCAAAAGGGATGACGTACCACCATTTAATGTCATGCACCATTGGCAGATACATAACCTACTCAAATACACATACTGTAGTAATTAATTAGCATATCAAAAGTCAAGGGGTACACGAGCTTAGATATATATGTACATGAAACACATTAGTAAAAAAATGCATACCTGCTCACATTGTTGTGGCAATACGAGCCTATCTTTCTTTGTTTGCCAAAACTTTGTAGAGTCAATAGTTACATAGCCACTTGCATGGCGTTTTATCGTTGCATTAGGCCCTTTTTTCACCACGTTCATTTGCCATTTGACATCCAAAACATACACAAAGAAGCGACGAAAGTCAAGCCTAAATATGTCTTGGATTGTGCCACAATAATCATCCATTTTTCCATTAGCTCCCTCAAAGCTACTAATGACACCGCAATCTTGTGTATTCCTCTTTTCATCAATTCTTTGTGTTCGAAAATGCTTGCCTTCATATCATATAGCATTGAACATAGTGCACTGGACCAAAATAGAAGCAATATTTGTGTAAGCAATGTGAATAAATATTAAAAGCAAATCACTTACAACTAATGCAAAACATTAGTTCTATGTACCTTTAACATGCATCCTCGTGCATACTCCCATTCTTCCGCCGTGATATGCAGCCCCTCGTCGCTCTCTGCTCTCTCCATTTCCTCATGCAACCAATCAACATGGATATCATTCGGAAGTGTTGCTAGATGCTTAGGGTACGCCTTACGAGAGCCATGTTGCCTCCGAAAGAGAGCTCTTTCTGCTTGCCTTTTTGTCTTTGCATCCTCATATCTTGTAACCCATCTGCTCATCACATCACTATTAAGGATGCAAGTGAAATTGAGATCATCAATCAATGTTCTGTCAATTACTTTACTCTGTCCTTTTCCTTGAGGCGGCACAATAGAGGTCATCCTCAAGTCCTCTTCATTGCTCCATAGTCGTGGCAAAGAGCTGTCCACCTGACCAAGAAATTCTGATCCTTTGTCCCAACCACACATACACTTGATCCTTTGTCCCAACCACACATCGCGATTACGATTACGCATTGTCTCATCCTCACTAGAACTGCTTGAGGAGGTTGATGACATCCTATGTACAAAAGAGTGAAACACAAAATCATAATCAGTTTTCAGTTAAACTATAAAAAACGCGTGTAATAACGCAGCTATATCCTCAAAATCGCGTGTATCAACGCGACTACATCCTAGAAATCACGTGTATCAATGCGACTATATCCTCTTTTTTGCGTGTATAAATGCGGCTATTTCCTGAAAATCGCGTGTATAAACGCGGCTACATCTTAAAAATCGCATGTATAAACGCGGCTGAGTTATTCTAAACGCGAAAATACACGTGCTTTTACACGCGACGACCTGTCCATATCTAAAAATAACCCGCCTTCTCCAATTTAACATTTTCAAACTCAAGATTTGCTCTCCCTTATCGCCGCCTCTTCCAACAGAGCACTAAAGCAGACAAGGAGCACACACGGGTGAAGGAAACCAGCCAAAAAGAAGACTCACTTTTTCAGAGGTGAGTCAGTTTGTCCTTTGTCTTATCTCTTTCCTTCCATTTGTTTATGCTATTCTCTCTATCCTTTATGCGTTTGTTTCCGTCCTTCTCCTTCTCTGGTTGCCATCTGGTGAACGATTGTGATAGTGGGCGACAGTCAGCTTTTTATAAGTACGATTTGTCGGAGGTCGGTCGTTTTCCAAAAAAAAAAATTCACAGGCCGCGTGTAGAAACGCATGTATGTCTGCGTGTATGCTGTCTGCACAGTCTTTCACGGGCATATACATGCATTTTTTGACGGGTGTATACACGCATTTTTTGACGGGTTTATACACGCGACTGTGTTTCACCCATGCTTGCTATCCAGGTTCTTCAGAGAGATGATCCCATCTACATATGGCTTGCCTTCACAAAATCATATGTGCTAGCTTGCATTTGTGCTTTGATGCAATCATGTATATACTTTTATTTTTGCAGATTCTTTATGGATTCAGGTTCTTCATCCGATCCATTTGCGTACAATAATTGGCTGATGGAGATGCTAAATCATTTTGGACGCCATCTTGGTCCAGTTGAGCTTACAGAGTACATGTATGCCCATCCCCCTCCTTCCATGCCTGGTATCTATACCCCGCCCACGAGTATCCAGGTCACTCCACTGCCGTCTATGCCTACGAGTCCGACGAGACGGCATGCAGCTTCTCCTCTTCCACGCCCACTGAGGAGACATACCCCGTCTCCCAGACACAGTCATGCACACCCTCCCAGCAGGCACCGTCACGTCAGGGCTCACAGCCACCATCACGTACTCCCTCAGAGCCACCGTCACGTCAGGGCTCACAGCCACCGTCACGTAGACAATCCCCTAGTCGTGAGTCCACCCGCACAGCAGTAGGAAGAGTGGGAGTGGAGGGGATGCGGCGGGTGCTTTGGTGGGGAAGGTAGTAGGGCACGCGGTGAGAGAGGAGATAGAGGGAGAAGAGTTAGAGGAGACAGTGAGGATGAGGAGGAGGTGAGAGAGGTGGAGGGAGTGATAAGCTATGATGTGACGGATAGGGGCGGGGTGGTGATGGATGCGAGGGGGAAAGAGGTAATGGAGTACATGCATGGGGTAGTTTCAAACTTGTATAGAAATTGTTTTATTAGATTTAAAGATCAAAATAGCTGATTGGTTGGGGAGGTGATAGATGCTGTACATAGTCGGTACCCCAATCCCTCACATGCGACATTCACGGATGTATGGAGAAGGACGCGAATAAGGGAGATCTTAAGTAATAAAAGATCTCACCTTAAGAAACTCGCGTACGATGATGGGCTAAATGTAGCTGCGGGTGGCTATCGTGCCGAGAAACCTGCCACTACGCACAAACGCAAGTGGAAGGAGGCAAAGAAATGAGCAGAGGGTGGCGTGAAGAGCAGGCAGCATGTGGAGGCACGACGGATCCAGATGGAGACCATTAGATCTTCGCATTTCGGATCTGGTGGCGTCGAGTCATGGGAGGCAGAGTTCGTAAGTATCTTGCCACTTTATTTGATTGTTTACTTAATTCATTGATTCTATGATTGTTTTAATCTTACAAATTGTGTTGATTAGAACGGGTTACGGGGAGGAAGCCCACAGGCCATGATACTGGGTATGCTCGTCGACATAGCAGACGTGACACGTGGGCCATCTTCAGAGCCGAGGGATGTATTACGGACGCGCAGTTTGAGATGGCCATGAGACCATACGGTCGACAGGTACTTGAAAACTCTAAACGAATGATTTTGGTTTATTGAATTACATATATATATACTTATATACTATATATTACTTGAACAGGCACAAGCTGCTGATGATCCACCCGCCCGCCACTGCAGAGGGTGGACGTGAGCACTACTCATCGGACATTCCGACCGATGTGAGCTCATTTGATCATGGAGGGAGCACCGAGTCATCATCTGGGTTTGAGTAGTACTCAGACTTATAGTATCACATTCCATATTGAGGATGTGTTTGTATATATATTTTTGTAACTGAAGCCATGGGCTACTTCGACATATGGACTCCCTTGTATATATGTGTACACATAAAATTTTGATAGTAATATTGAATTGTGAGAATCGATAGTATTGCATTCATGTCTGTCTTGAATCGTGTATTGACAATGTATGCATTCATGTCGTTCTTGTCTTAAATCTTCCTCGTGGATGGTCCAATGCACCAAAAAAAAAATCCAGAGAGTGTTATTGGGTGCTGGAATGCTGGAACAGCATTCAAGTACCAAATAGCACTTTCTGGATTATTTTGTTTGCTCTCTGTTCGCGTGTATAGACGCATCAACTCTGCATAAAGTCGCGTGTATAAACGCGGATACTCTGTAAAATGCGCGTGTATAGACGCGTCAACTCTGGAAAAGTCGCGTACATATACGCGGATAATCTGTGAAATACGCATGTATAAGCGCAACTAAAATGACAAAACGCGTGTATACACCCTCCTATTGGCGCATCTAAGTGCAGCTAAACTGACAGAACGCGTGTATACGCCCGTGTATGAGCGCGTCTAACGATTCCTATACACGCGCTTTTACACGCATGTCTCTGGCCGCGATGATACATGCGCTGATACACGAGCCCGTCACTTTTTTTCCACAAGTCATTTTTAGCGGCTAGGAGCGCGGGTATCAGCCCGATCCCTTGTAGTGTTCTCTATCCTGTTAGATCTTTGAACAACTGCTTGCTCTTCTGTGATTGCCAACAGCAAAGCTTTCCCATCCACCAAGAGCTGCATCACCTATTTAGGATATGGATCCTTATTATGAGGTGTTGTAGGCTTGTCTTCTTCATCATCTAATGAATCCACCTCTTGTAGAGTTGGTACTATCATTGGGGTTGTGTCTGCTAGGCTACTTTTTTGTTAAAGGATAGTGTGGATGGATCCCTCTCCTTTACTTGATGAGGCTATTCCTTGAATACCACATCACAAATGACAATTATCTCCTTTACTTTGGGTCATATCGATAAGCCTTTGACTCCATATTGTACCTTACGAAGATATACTTTTTTCTCTTAGAGTCCCACTTAGTTCTAGATGAGTTTAGAACATGCACAAAATAGTCACAACCAAATGTCCTAAAATATGAAACTAAGGTTTCTTGCCTAAATAAGATTCTTCTAGGGTGTCATGTCCTTCACTGCCTTTGTGTAAGTCCCATTAATAAGGATATGCACTGCAATGTTAACTACCTTAGTTTAAAAAGAATTATGTAATCCTTTGTATTTCAGCATACTCCATGCCACCTCCACCACCACTATGTGCAATTTTTGTGCTCTAAAAAATTGTTTTTTTGCAATGTATTAGCAATTGTCGAATCTCTCTTGATCCCATGCTCGTTTTAGTAGGCATTGAACTCACTTGATGTGAATTCTCCTTCTTGATCTATTCAAAACTTATTTAGCCTCTTTCTTGTCTCATTCTCTACTAAGTTATACCATATTTTCAAATTTCTAAAAGCGTTAGCCTTATCTCAAAGAAAATACACCCACATCTTTCTACTAAAGTCATCAATCAATAACAAGATGTAGGAAGAACTACCAAATACTAGTGAAATCTAGTACAGTAGCATTCACTCTAAAGTCATCAATCAATAACAAGATGTAGGAAGAACTACCAAATACTAGTGAAATCTAGTAGCATTCACTCTAGAATTTCCTATGTCTATAAGAAATAATGACTTTTGGTGTTTTGAACAAGACTTGTTTCAAGTATAAATTTGCAGCTTGAAGTTGCAATTAAAGTCTTTTTACAAGCAATAAATTATGCATGTTTACAAAATCTATCCACAAATTTCTAAATAGTATCATTATGGTTGGGAGAGTAATAGGAAAACCAACAATAAAATCTATCCACAAATTTCTAAATAGTATCATTATGGTTGGGAGTAATAGGAAAACCAACAATAAAATCCATAGATAAATGCTCCCAAGTTGCATCTAGAATTGGAAGTGGCATTAACAAACCTTACCCTTATAGCTTTGACTTTTGGACAAACAATGTATTCTAAAACAAACTTAGCTATATCACCATTTAAAGGCCAATAATAAACGTCTCTAGCTATGGTTCATAAAGTGGATGAAAAGCCTCTATGTCCTATCTAAGGAAGCTAGTGCAATTCCTCAACTGATGGACTGTCTAAATGGTTGAGTGCTCGTTGAGTGATGCATAGTCTCTTCTAGAAAAAGAGATATCCATCATCATAAGAATACTAAAAATGAGGAGTCCAATTATTCTCTTCTATTTTAGATCATGTAATGGAAAAGTCAAGGTCGGTACCATAGGTGTCTCTCATACTCTCACAAAAGAAGAACTCTCAATGACACATGTTATGAACACTAGGCCTTCTTCTTAGAGCATCATCTACCATGTCTTATAATAGGTTGGTATTGAATAATGGGTGAAAACTTGTTTAAAGTATACCCGTTTATGAATTGAAAACTTTGAATAAAACTCTTAATGTGCTTATCCGAAATGAGAGGTTGTGACAATAAATGCTTGATACTTAATTGGTCAAGCTTTATGACAAATTTAGTACCCATGAGAGTGCTTCCAAATTTTCAGTGTATATACTTTTTTCCTTAGTTCTTTGTTATAGGTACCATACTTACTTTCGGTTTAATCTTCATGTTCTTATAAGCAATATGATGATGACCATCATACATAAGTACTACATAGTCAATAGCTACTAGCATCAGTAATTATGTATGATGACCATCATACATAAGTCCTACATAGGCCATAGCTACTAGCGTCCATGGTTTCCATATTGATTTGCACAATGGGAACGAATGCTTATTTTTGGAGGGGAATCCCCCTTAAGTATTTGTGGAGGGTGGTAGTCGGTGATAGGTAATTTGAAATGTCAGGGGCGTGCAAGATCTGGAAAGATTTTGAATTTGAATGAAAAGTAGCGATCATCGAAAAGGTAATCAAAAGAGCATCAAAATGTGCGTCGAAAGAGCATGGAAAATTTATTTTTTTGACGCTTATTTCCACGCTATTTTTCACTGACTTTTTTGACGCTTTTTTCCACCCTAATATCAACGCTTTTTCCATGGTTATTTTGACACATATATCGACGGTGCAGGTTTCTGCAGTAAAACAAAACCTCTCTTTTTTTGCATTTTTGTTCACGCGCGTGTGTTTTCCTTCCTCATCAGGTATGATATTTTGGGAGAGAGGCAGGCACTTCCGTCGCACCATCGGGCACCACCACCACTAACCCTAGTTCACCTCTAGAAACCCCACAAAGAGCCGCCAGAACCCCTCCCTTAGGTCGCTTGTCCACTCACAGAGAGGACAACGCTCGAGTAGTGGATGTGGAGGCAGTTGTTGTCTAAGTGGGGCATGGATGGGTCTATGCCCCCACGTGAGCATCCTTCCCCATCTAGCACCAGAAGCACTCCACGGCAATGGGAGAAGAGGAGGACATTGCTCGCCCATAACATGTACTTTCTTTTTGAGAAGCTTGAGCGAGAAGGCGCCAACCTCAATTTGGGGCACATTGCAGATATGGTAAGTGTGGCAAGCCTTAACCTTATGATTTGTATACTTGCTTTACCATGTCATGTTAGATCGTTGTTTTGTATACAAAAAAAAACGTCTTGTATGGTTTTCGCAGGGACCAATGTATGGTTTTCACAGGGACCAATGCCTGACCCTCAGTGTGAGGACTCCGCATAGAGTGGCCTTGCCCATGTCTTTGCTCTTGTATATACATATTTTGGTCAGCTCACATCTTTGTTTGAGCTTGTATAGCTTGTATGCAACTACTTTATGCAATTTTGATCATCGAGTATAGCTTGTAGAGCTTGTATGCAATTTTATGCAACTACTTTATGCTATTTTGGCTTATCTCATCTGAGCTTGATATGTAAATTTGGCCATTGTTTGCACTTGTGTGAATTATGTACCTACTTTGTAATGTCGAAAACGTTATGGCACTCTAACTTTTTCGATAAATTTGCTTCGTTCTTCACATCAAAGTACAGTTACCTTTGGTACTCTATAAGTTTCGCATAATGGTATATCCAGCTACAAGACTATAGTTGGATGCACCATTATGCCAAAACAAAATTAATACCTGCACGCGTCAAACGTTTCGTGCATCCGTCGAAAAAACGGTCGAAAGTTTCTTGCATTTGTCAAAAAAATCGTCGAAAGTTTCCTGCATCTATCGAAATAGCAGTCGAAATCAGCATCAAAAAATTTATTGAAAAAAGAGTGAAAAACATCATTATTTCGACACTTATATCGGCGCTTATTTTGACGTTTCCATTTCGACGCTTTTTTTGACACGTATTTCGACGTTTCACGGAATTTTAAGCTTAGTTCTAAAGCATCGAAAAAAGCGTGGATAATGGCCCCGCCTCTTGTAGTGTATCAACACTTCAAGATTGAAACACTATATGATTGGAAAGGTAGAACTTTGAGAGACAATTGGCTTGTAATTAGTAGAAATTTGACTAGCCAGGAGAAGTATTTAATGCTGTTGAGATTGGCCCACATTACAATGTTATAATGCTTAAGTACAAATGTACAATGCATATGAAAGATGGTTTAGTGTACAAAACCTGATCAACGCAAAGATTTGGACCTACTTGAATACAAAGAAGGTGCATGTTGGTGGCCACCTAGCCCGTTTGTGGCCGCTGCCTAGGTTGCCACCTAGATTATCACGTTTTGTAACAAACTATTATGGGTTAAGCTTTCTTTCTTTGTAACAACTTTGTAACGGTTTCTTACAAATGAATAGTACCCGGATAGATGTAAGCAGGAAAGGGGATTATTCCAGGATCTGTGGATTAGAGGAAAGAGAACTAAGTGGATAGTTGAGCTCAGGAGTTCATGAGCTGAGTGATTGCTAGTGTGTTGTACTCCATGAGTCCAATGAGTCCAAGCTAATATTGAAGAATGTCTCATGGGTTGTTCTCTGAATTGTCTCTATTTTATAGACTGCCCTACATAATGCTATCTATTCTAGGTGCTAACTAATATAGGTGATTGTTGATTAGCATGTTAGTGACTGTTAACTAGCATACTCGATCCTATCAACTAGTATACATGTGAGTGTTAACTAGCATATTAGTGACAAATTATATACATGTAAAAATGAAACAAAGGTCTTTACCTACTCTCAAAACCACACTCAAATGAGCACTATGTGGAATCACCATAGTACAGTAGGGAAATATACATCGACCCCTAAGAGTGCATAATGATGCAAAGCACATTGAGTGATGTGTGTGCTTGCATGGCAGTATCACCAACATCAGGGTTTCATCGGCATTGAAACCTTGCCCACACGTAGCACACTTTCCTGCTATAGTAAGGTTGCCTATGGTGTGGGAGACCACAGAAGGTGGAGATTGGAAGAGGCACACTTGTTGGCCGCTTTGACTCTACTAAGCATCTCTACAAGCAAAGCATGCTGCATTTCTAGCTCCTTGATTACATCAGCCCCTGTAGCTCCATATTAACTTGCAGTCAATCAATATCCATATAGAAAACACACATAAGGCAGTCAATCAAAATGTACACACATATAATCAATATAAAAAATACAAAAACTAATAAATTCACCTCAATCACAAATAGGTCCACAAAATCTATTGATCCTCCTCCTCCAAGAACCTGCAACATCAACTCCTGTGTTGCTAGGTGCTCACTAAGTGTGGTTCTTTTGACGGAGTTTTCATGAGGCAGCAAGGAAGCCAACTTGAATTGTGCTGTTTCGATTTGTTCTTTCAACAGCTTGGGAACTTTGGCAAATTTCTCCTCACTCAATTTCTAAACTTTTGCAGTCTCCAATTTCTTCTCACAAATTGTATATGCATCCTTGGCCTCTCTCATTCTAATTTCTACATCTTTAGTTAATCCTTTCATCTTCAAGGCCTCAGCATGCGGGGAACTTAAGCTACTGCTTGCTGCTCTTGAGTTAGGAGTTTCTTCAATTTAGAGTTGTGCCCCTTTGTTGTCCTCCCCATAGCACTGTCCACGCCACCATTGTTTACCTTCCAACGGAGGAAATGGCTGTCAAAGTAGCCACCTTTTCGAAGATCATTGTTGTGATCTGCGACAATAACAAGCCAAGCAAAAGACATTGCCTTTCCTTCTTTGACAACACTTGGATTGAACTGTAACACATATGCTCTAGCAAATGAGATGTTAAACTCCATGTTCGTAGGGCACTTCTGGTTTACCTTATTGTAAAATATCAAAATGTCCTGGAACTACTCTGCTCGAATACTATTGCAATTAATCTGATGATCTGCAATTAGGAAGTGAATGGGGTCTTCTTGGGCCCTTTAATTTGCCCAAGCCTAATCAAGGTGATTAAAGAATAGCCAAATGGGGGGTTGCCATGTGGACTGAAATGTTGGGTTTGTAAGAGAGGTGTAAGAGTGGTCAAAGGGTGCACTTTTTCCCCCAAAAAGGGGGGGAGGCAATTTTACAATTTTCGAACCTCCATAACTTCTACATACAAGCTCCGATTTGAGCGGAGATTATAGATCCGTGATCTACGCATCAAGAGCTTTCCATAGATATGTTACATGATATGGTTTTGTCCGCTAGATTTTAAATTCTATTTTTCTCCCAAAATTTAAATTCGAATAAAGTAGCCGTTTTGAAGCTTCTAATTAGAAAACGTTTCTTCTTAAGAGAAAAGGTTTGACTCCTTAAACTGCCAAATAAAAGGGCCCAAGAAGCCTTCCATTGAGGTCCTAATGACATGTCTCTCTCGTGTATGCTTGAATACTGACACTGTACTATGTGTGGAAATCCTCTTTTGTTATATCCTCTTAGTCGATAATATACCTTAGGGGCCTTCCATCTTGCTATAGAAATGACATGCAAGAAACATCAATATCAGAATTATATAAATGAGAAGAAAGAAAGAGAGAGGACTAATGCATTGAGAGAACACAATTGAGAAAAAGAATTATATTCAATATCAGAAGAAAGAGAGAGGAGTAATGCATTGAGGGAACACATTTGAGAGAGGACTAATGCATTGAGAGAAAGAATTAGGGACAAATGGTCTTTGTATTAACTCGTGATGTTAATCTAAATTCACACAATGCACAAAGGAGAAAAGAAAAGAGAACACATTTTATGAGTTAGAAACCTACTTCTTCCTGAGGATAACTTGTCTTTCTTCAGCATCTTCTCCTCTTCTCTGTCTGTCTCCACCTCGATTGGAGGGGCTGCTCGAGCTCACTTTGGTGTTCTTTGCTCTGCTGGAGAGTCTGCTGTTTCAAATTTCTTCGCTCACTTTGGTGTTCTTTGCTTTGCTGCAGAGCCTGCTGTTTCAAATTTCCTCGCTCACTTTGGTGTTCTCTGCTGCTCGACTGGAGAGCCTACTTTTTTCCTCTGTCGCTTCATCCTTTCACAAACAAAAAGTAAGTCCTGCGAGTGACGCCCACAAAAATTACAAAACATTACTTTTACACGAGTAGGACTTATGATTCACATTTCGACTCCCTTACTTCTCGTCATCATTAAGAATAGTGGTAGAAAACTTGACGTAATATTTCACACATGATAAATATACTATTAAGATTTATCACACATTTTAGGCTATTATAATATCACCCCACATAACTACCATTTTCTATGCTAGTTAAAGAAGCTTGTGAAATCTGCTAACAAGCATAAATAACATACTACGTTAACTACTTACACCCTGGAGTGAAGCCTATAAGTATCATTTACTATTTATTTTATTCTTACTATCTGTTAGTTTGTAATATAAATCTATAACCTCCTACTATCCTTAAACAAATCTAGTCACTCCAAACCTAGTTGAATGAAGAAAGAGGAGAGAAGAAGAGGAATCTTAACATGATATCGGTACGTTTGAAGGTACTCTAAGATGCTATAAAGGAGAAAAAAATTAGTTGCACGTTGACTACTATGGTCACCTCTCATGTCACACCATTGTTGCCTTATGACTAGTGTTTTTCTTCTATCTACCTAGCTAACCTTGCTGCTCACTAAGGTTAGGGGTTGTGTCTTCTCTAAATAAAGGACAGCTTATGCCTTGTTTTTCTTCTATCTACCTAGCTAACCTTGCTGCTCACTAAGGTTAGGGGTTGTGTCTTCTCTAAATAAAGGACAGCTTATGCCTTGCTTTCCAGGATTCCTTTGCTAAGGAGCTTAGCCTCTTCCACACACATAAACAGGCTTACTCGCTCGTCCTCGAAGGTCTAGGGCTCGACTATTGGCCGTTGTCCTTAGTATTACTTTAGAGCTAATAATCTTTAACAACATTAATCTAAAAGATCATCTTAAGCACCACATGTAGCATCCCTCATTTGCACATGCATAATAATGTAATGTTCAATGAAGTAAACATCCTTATAGCCTCTTTTGTGCGCTTGCTATGTTATGTTGAGATTGAGCATACATTTGCAACCGGCATAGTTTGCATGTAACTAAAAAAAGACTTACCAGACAACTAGCTTTGTTGGATTCCAAACTTCATGTAGAGCCCCTTTGCATATACTCCATTTTATTATTGAATTGATTGCCATACTGCTGTTTTGATGAATCTTGGCCTTTTGGTTGAATCTTTGTAATATCTCTACAAGAGCTTTCGTGCGTTTATCCATAATATTCGAGGACCTATGGTCAAAGCGGAGGACGGCAAGGCTCGAGCGACAACACATCACACAATCACGAGAAAGACGAAACAAGAAACCAAACCATGCAACACACTGGAGCCGTCATTTTCATACTGCAAACCTCAGATGCAAAAAGAAAGATAGTGCCTTCCATATCTCGTCCACGAAGAACATAGCAAGCAGATAATCATTTGTTTCTCACAAGCTTGCATGCAAGGGGATCCAACCTGCATATTGCAACGATAGCTGGAGCCATCCCCTCTTCACGAGCGTGCAGCGAAGAAGAATAAATCAACCCAACCAAGCACAAACACACTACCGACGTTGCAAACTGAATGACTCCCAGGCCGTTTATTGTTTTTAAGGAAAAAAAACAATAAACGGTGGGGACAGAGAAATAACAGAGCGCTACATGGGAGAAGATCACGGATAGAGCACTACAAGGGGCAAACACAGAGTCACAATGGATGTGCGCCTGATGATGAAGCGAGCGAGCTTGGTGGAATCATGGAGATAGAAAAGTGCGGCCTGCCTCGTAATTTTGGAGCTTGTAGGTTATCATAGACATTCATTGTACGACCCCGCTGCTGACTGCAAAAAAGGTTTTGGTCCACACAGCAGTCCCCACATCTGCTGCATTCACGTGGGCAAAGATAGGCTTAACCATAAGTTAAATTATGAACGTTTTTGTTTTTTTTGGTTAAAACAGAGGAATATATTAAAAAAAGGTGAGGTTACAAGTCCCCATGAGGAAGGTCCATGGGGAGACCCTGAGAACTGCTAAAACTGCTAGAAAATGGGATTAGCTTACATAAATTGAAACTTCAAAAGTAGATGGAGCAGCGACTGAACCAGTAGACATAATTAAAGGTTACATGAACACCAAACTTGATGAACAGCTTGTTGAAATTGACTGAGGCGAACATAATCCAAAAATGCAGGGGAGAGGGGCGACTTTGCATGCAGAGGGGGGAACGCATGAGCGACACCTGGGTTCGCTAAGGACCTGTCGTGGCACTCATGCAACGGCTCCTTGAGTAACTTTGCTAACGTTTTTGTTTTTTAACTACCAAGAACTCCCAGAGCCCCTCATAAAATACACAATTCAAAAAAAAAAAACCTTCAAAAGTGTCTCCGTCTCTTTGTTAGGAAATTTTCGTTACAAATTTATTGATTTTCAATCAGTAGGGCTGGAGCTTGGGCATTGCCTCACACACAAACGTCCTTGGGACTAGAAGTGCTCACATAAGCCAGTTTGTAGTGTAATTTTCCTATCTGAAATTCAGAATTCTCGGCTCGATTCAACGTTGCCTTTAGTTTTAAGGGATAAAATTTGTACATTTCAGTTGTAAATCCAAACATTTGTATTATCCCATTGTGATTGCTCGTATCTCACAAGAGAGTCATATCACAATGATAAGTCATGTGTCCCGGTATATTAGTGAGGCGTTTTGATTGCTCGTATCTCACAAGAGAGTCATATCACAATGATAAATCATGTCTCCCAATGTATTAGTGAGGCGTTGTTAGTCAAAATTTTTGTAATGCTTGAGAGTTTAAATGTTTTTCAACCTCATGATGTATGAGTCGACTGACATTAGGTTGAATCAACACTTGGTAGCTATTAGGAAAATTTAAACTTAAAAAAGGACCCTCTAAGAAGAGCCATGCCATCACTTTTCTATGAAAAAGAGGACCATGGTGAAGCTTGTGTATCCTACATCAAAAACCCCACATGTATCATACCTTTGGAAGGCCCATGTGAATGGATTAACTACTTACTTTAAATGTCAAAATCAATTTATGGCATCCATATATTGTGTTGCTCATAGAACTAGCTTGTGCCTTGTATATTCTAAAGAAGCCGGTTTTAGGCATAGAACACTAATCAAGTTATCAATGAAAGTTCTGCCATTTTTAATAAAAGTGCACAAAAAATGCTTTCTTGGAAAGCTTAGATGCCAAATTTAGTTGTTCGATCATACATATGAACTGCATACATAAGGTGAGATGGTTGAGAAGGTCGACAATAATTCACAAAGTATGTGAGTCATTTGAACTCTTTCTTGTGTTCTTAAAGGCCCATAATCTAATATCATTTGGGAGAGTGAGCAAATTTCAGTTTATTTATAGTCTTCACTTCATGGCATCAATTTTAGAAAAGTTAGCTATCTTAAGTAAGATATTTCAAAGCACTTTAGATGATGTAACAATAGTTGGTGGTCTTGTTAATGACAAATATGGCTCATTTAGATGCAATTTATTGAAGAGCATGTTATTGATATTAATGCTGCCACATTTGATCGCATGGGTTTTCATATTATACCTGATTAGAGGCCTCGATATGGGTATCTTGCAATTCTTTGTGGTTCAATGCGAGGAAACATGTATATATCCATATTAATGCTGCCACATTTGATAGCATGGGTTTTCATATTATACCTGATTAGAGGCCTCGATATGGGTATCTTGCAATTCTTTGTGGTTCAATGCGAGGAAACATGTATATATCCATATTAATGCTGCCACATTTGATAGCATGGGTTTTCATATTAAACCTGATTAGAGGCCTCGAGATGGGTATCTTGCAATTCTTTGTGGTTCAATGCGAGGAAACATGTATATATCCATTCTTATTCATTAGGTGAAATATGGACTCTCATTTTTACCCCTTAAGGATTTCCACACCTCCTCTCTCTAGAAAAATGACCTCATGGTGAAATTTTTGTAAATCAAATCAAAAGTTGGTGGAGATTACACATTTGGAATCTACTCTTCGGGGACCTTTCCAATGATATATAGCATGATAGGTAATTTTGCATATTCAAGAAGTCCCCAAATTGGTGATGCATTCCATGTCATCAGCAATTTGGGGACTTCTTGAATATGCAAAATTGCCCATCATGCTATATATCATTGGAACGGTCCCAAGGGTAGATTCCAAATGTGGAAACTCCACTCACTTTTGAGTTGATTTGCAAAAATGTCACCATGAGCCCATTTTTTCTAGAGAGAGGAGGTGTGAAAATCCGTAAGGGGCAAAAATGAGAATCCATATTTCGCCTAATGCATAAAGACTTTGATGGAACATATTTAGAAAAGGTGATGTCATCTTAAAAAGATTTTTTAGGATTTGAAATTAAAAATCTATCTAAAAGGTTTCCATATAAATATCTTTGTGGGACGTTTAAAAGCTTGGGCACCATGCACATTTCCAAGTGATTTAAAATTAAATAACTATGGATTCAAAGAGATAGATACACTTGCATTATTTTATGTTGAAGAGAAGGCATTAGAGAATGAAGAATTACTAATTATTAGATGTGCTGGTGGCTAAAAAGATATAGTAGTGATGAAGAGGGAGTATCACTACAAGAGAATCATTGTTTTTCGACGCTTAATTTCCACGCTTGGTCGCATAGTCGATATGTGCGTTGAAATAGAGGTCGAAATATGCGTGGAAAAAGGCGTCGAAATATCCGTCGAAATATACGCGGAAATTGGTGTCGAAATATGCATCGAAATAACGGATGAAATTTTTTTAAAAAAAATTATATAGAATATTTGCTAGTTCCCATCTTGGGGTGTGTTTTAGCCTTCTCTTTCTACCTCTTTGCAAGCATATGTGTCTACGTGTGTGTGTGTGTGAGAGAGAGAGAGAGAGAGAGAGAGAGAGAGAGAGAGTTAGAGAGCTAGAGAGAGAATGGAGAGAAAGAGAGATAAAGAGAGAGAGAGAGAGATAAAGAGAGAGAGAGAGGGGGGGAGAGAGAGAGAGAGGAGGAGGGGATAACTTCCATCACGCTCTTTGAAGGATAAAAAATGCTAGCTCCTCCTCCTCCTCGTCACACAGGTGCAATTAAGAAAGTGCTTTGTTTCACAATAAAATTAAAGTTCCTCATCAACTTGCTTGTCCTCAGTGAGATCCATGGCTCCAAATAAATCTATTTCTAGAAATACTCCATCATTGTTGTCAATTGGTGGAACTGGTTGTCTTGTAGTAGTAGAAGGTAATTCATCCATGTCGTCATCCTCTTCTAGCTCTAGCATAAGAGTTGTCGATGCATCATGATCATACTCAGCTTGAATCTCTTCTTCTTCTGGATTATCTCTAGTGTTTGTTTCTTGTTCAAGATGTATTTGCTCAATGAGTACACCTTCATCCGATCCTGATCCCGTGTGAGCCTCACGTACTTCCTCAACTAGTATGTCTTCTTCTCATTCTTCTTGTTGTTCAATAGGTGCTAGTGGTGCATGCTCAATTATCACATGATCTGGGGGGAGTTCCTCAGCATGTGGCAAAAAGTCCATTGCTATTTTCATCTCTTCAAATATTTGTTTTCCACGTGGATTTATTTGGATCACAAACAACCATTTATGATCTGTCAGGTCTTCCACAAAGATGACTTGATCACAGTGCTCTGGTCTCACAAATGTGTCCCTTTGGTCCGTCCATATCAAAAATGAACATATCAAACTTTCTGAATCCAACCTTGATAATATCTTGGATTGTTCCACAATAATCTAGCATGCCTACTTCAGTATTGCCACCATCACTTGCACTTGAGTGACTTTCTTGCATGAAATTAGCCTTCACACCACAATAAAATGTTTTTCTCTTTTTACCTATTCCTTCTACTCAAAATTGACGTCTGCGTGACCAAATTTTCCCAAACTTACGATACTGCAGCACAATAAATAAGTACTTTTATTGTATAAATTCACAAAAGCACAACATAAAAGACATGCGTAGATATCTCTAACTCACATACATGGAAATCACAACCATATGCAAGCTCCTCCTCCTCATCACTTATTGATTCGCCATTGCATTTAGCATTTAGTATGTTTTACTCGAGCCATTTATTAGAAAGAAAGTCTGGAAGAAGTCCAAGTTCTGTTGGGTACGGTATTATGTGGGTTGTTCGACTTCTTCTAAAACTCAAACAAGTTTGGTCCCTTTCAACCTTCACCAAGTGATATCTCTCGATCCATTTCTCCATGGCATGTGAGTTTAAGATGCGAAATTTTTTTATCTTCTCACGCAATGCTACATCCATTGTTCTCACAAAGCCTTTCCCTTGTGGCTCTTCCCCAACTAGTCGATCATCTTCTTCTTGTGTCCATAATCTTCGCATATCGGGATCAGACGTACTGAGAAATTAAGTTATATATACAAGTGATTCTTGAACAAGCCATCCCACTGCCATACTACCTTCAGGACGAGCACTTTGATGAACAAATCCTTTACGTGTCTTCATAAATCTCTCCAAGAAAAACATCCATCGATGGACAACCCCAACCACAGAAACTTCATCAACCACATGAACTAGCAAGTGCAATTGAATGGTTAAAATACTTGTTGGAAAGTACTTCTCAGCCATTGTAACAGCCTCGATGGAGTTTAACCGTGCTGCTTCTAATGTGTCTCCACTAATCTCTTTCCTTGATATCCAACGCACCACTGCACCAATTTTGTAAATTGTTGCTCTAATAGCATCGTTGAGGCAATCCTTGATGGCTATAGGAAGCACCGAATTGCAAGAATTTGTGCCAATCATGACTCTTCAAGCCACTAAGCTCATCGTCCTTTGTAAATTCTCCCTTCACGCAATGCATGCATCCTATAGGGGTACAAAACTCACTAATGCACTTCTTTACACGCCGTTGCTCTTCCTTTGTCATGACCCAAGGTGCTTTTGGTAGCTTCACCTTTCCATCTACTCTATTTTGGGCCCATAACTGGTGCATGCGTTGAACCTCTTGTAAATCATCGTGGCCCTGCTCTCCTTTGCTCCTATGATGGTTTTCCAAAGCACCTCGGCTATATTCTTAAAAATGTGCATTGGGTCAATAAGATGGTTCACCAGAAGGTCATTCCAGTATGGAAGTTGATGGAAAATGGATAGACACTTCATTCCTGGAGGTGTACAGGTTGGATCCAGCTCCCATAAGGTCCTCCAATCATTGTTCTTCCATATGCGAGGAGACCTCCCTAGAAATCCCTCACGCCAAGGATGGTCCACTAGGAGATACTTCTTATGGCCCTCGAATACTATTTTCTTCATAGACTTTGAGTATTGAACCTCAAGTTGTGGCCCACATAATGGACATCCGTTATACCCTGACACTGAAAGCCCTGTAGAATATCAAAAAAGATTGTATCAGGTAAGTTTGGATGACAATCATGACTTAACATAATATGTTAACAAGCTACAGTATTACCTGAGCACTCTCCATAGCCAGGCCAATCATGCATAGTCCACATAAGTATTCCTCTCAATGTTAGCGCACGTTGTCCAAACCTCTTGGAAATATCATGAACTTCAATGCCCTCCCATAGAACACGAAGCTCCTCAACTAAAGGGGCTAAATACACATCCATGTTCTTCACCTTGTACTTTCCAGGAACTACCAAAGATAATAAAAGATGCCCTTTTTTTATCGCTAGCCATGGTGGAAGATTATAGTTAACTAGACAAACAGGCCATGTACTCCATGATGAACTTCGTAGATCAAATGGATTCACTCCATCCATCGCTAGTCTGAGTCGAATATGGCGAGCCTCCTCCTGAAAGGCTACCCACTTCTCTTCAATGTGCTTCCATGTAGGGGAGTTTGTGGGGGCACACGCATAACACTATCCATGGACCTAGTGTTACGGTGCCAAGTCATCAATCCTGTAATGGATTTGCACTTGAACATTTGTTTTAATCCGAGGGATAATGGAAAAGTGTCGTAAAACTTTGGCTGGTACCCTTTCTCCTTGCACATCTTGTCTATATTTCGATGTACCACAATGCGAACATTTCTACTGCGTTGTTATATTCTTGTCGATAAAGAATACAATCATTTGGACAAGCATGGTGTGTGTTGTAGTCCATGCCAACCAAGTGCAACATTGCTTTTTCTAAACTACGGTCCACTGGCATCTCATTATCTTGTGGCAATATTTGATGTTTCAATAAGCTGTTACACAAAATAGTCAGGCTAAGAAACTGCATATAAAGGTACATAACTCACTAAATGCATATGATATCATCACTTACGCAAAAAGTTTTGATACGCTCATATATCAGGCTATCCAAAAATCGATTGCAAGCCTATGTAGCTCGTGTGTTTTCTTCTACCCCTTCGTGTTCCAAACCTCGATCTTCTGTTCCATCGTGTAAGGCATTTAACATGTCATCCATGTCATGTTCTAGTATTTGCTCCGAATCCGCCTCAAGTTCCTCGGGTTGTTGGATCACTTCGTTTGTGGCTATTGTTGTTGGTCTCCATTGTTCAGGCTGGATATCCACTGGTTCGTTTGTGGCTATTGTTGTTGGTCTCCATTGTTCAGGCTGCTGGATATCCATTGTTGAAGCGTGCATTGCCACTAATTAGATGTTCTAATCGCTCCACCGGAAATATTCCCCATCTTTTTGCATGATCATTGTAAATTCGTTCAACGTCGAGCCACTTGGTATTTGCAGCAGCGAGTACATGGGCAAAGTGTCTTCTCCTCTAAATCTACAAAATTTGAGGGTGTTGCGTCGTCCATGGTTTCCATATTGATTTGCACAATGGGAATGAATGCTTATTTTTGGAGGGGAATCCCCCTTAAGTATTTGTGGAGGGTGGTAGTCGATGATAGGTAATTTGAAATGTCGGGGGCGCGCAAGATCTAGAAAGATTTTGAATTTGAATGAAAAGTAGCGATTGTCGAAATAAGCATCGAAAAGGTCCTCAAAAGAGTGTTGAAATGTGCGTCAAAAAGAGCATGGAAAATTTATTTTTTTGACGCTTATTTCCACGCTATTTTTCGCTGACTTTTTGATGCTTTTTTCTACCCTGATATTGATGCTTTTTTCCATGGTTATTTCGATGCATATATTGACGGTGCAAGTTTCTGCAGTAAAACAAAACCTCTCTTTTTTTTGCATTTTTGTTCACGCGCGTGTGTTTTCCTTCCTCAGGTATGCCTCCTTTGCCCTCACTTCCCTCTCCTCTTGGTTACATGTACATGTGTTGTAAATTGTCTGTGTGTGTAATTAGGGGTAATTTTCTTATTTTTTGCTTTCTTCTTTGTTTTGTAGGTTCTTTCTTTATCCCAAGCTCTTCTCCATCTCCTTACCTTCCAAGCAGGTTTGCCTCCTTCTTTGCCCTCCCTCCCTCCCCTCCCCTCTCCTCTTGGTTGTGAGATGTGTGTGTGTGTGATGAAGAATAATGAATGTTTTTTTTTTTGTTCTTTGTTTTGCAGGTTCTCTCTCTCTCCCAAGCTTTTCTCCACCTCCTCACCTTCCAAGCAGGTATGCCTCCTTCTTTGCCCTCCCTTCCCTCTCCTCTTGGTTGTGAGATGTGTGTGTGTGTGTGTGTTGAGGGATAATGAATGTTTTTGTTTTTTTTTTGTTCTTTGTTTTACAGGTTCTCTCTCTCTCCCAAGCTCTTCTCCACCTCCTTACCACTCAAGCAGGTTCGCCTCCTTCTTTGCCCTCCCTCCCCTCTCCTCTTGGTTGCATGTGCATGTGTTGTGTGTTGTGAGATGTGTGCTCTTATTCATGTGTATGCTCTTATTAAAGTGCCCATGTGGGCTTTGTTATGTGTGTGTAGAAACATGTCTCGCACTTCAAATGAGACACTAGCTTACTCTCTATCCTTCTCTCCATATGCCATGTCGCCTGACTAGTTTATGGGGTTTTTAGGACAAGCCATGCCCGAGGAAAGAGCGATGGCACAACAATATTTTGGGAGAGGGGCGGGCACTTCGGTCGCACCATCGGGCACCACCACCGCTAACCCTAGTTTAGCTGTAGAAACCCCACAAAGAGCTGCCAGAATCCCTCCCTCAGGTCGCTTGTCCACTCACAAAGGACAATGCTTGAGTAGTGGACATGGAGGCGGTTGTTGTCTAAGTGGGGGCATGGATGGGTCTACGCCTACACGTGAGCATCCTTCCCCATCTAGCACCAGAAGCACTCCACGCTTGTGATCATCGTGACATTTCAACACGTAGCCCACACCCACCAATGGGAAAAAATATTACACAATTGTCAATGGCAATGTGGTTTTGGATAATGTCGGGCAAGAGATGAGGAGCTGCATCCCCGCGAGCTTTGCCACATTGTCTTTGCAAATGACTTTATGACTTTATGGCCAAATTTGGATAAAGATAAGAAAGATAGAGTCATTAATCAAATCAAGGATGAGTACAAGTTGGCCGTCGCGGTAGTAGTGATGTCGTCCCCATAAGGTGGATAAAGGACCACATGGTGGACGTCTTCATGAAACATTAGCGGGGAGATGTGACTAGGAGAGTGAAGGCAGGGGGTGAGAAGCCTTGGTCCATGAGCATCGAGGATTGGAATGAGGAGAAGCAAAAGCATGAAAGAAATCCCCAACACTACAAGCAACAAGTGGATGCAGCGAAAGCCCGAATGGAGAGCGTAGGAAACTCACACCTTGGAAGGGGCGGTTGGGATGCATTCCACGTCTACTTTGTAAGTATCAACACTTATCTTGTATGTTTCATTTGATGTTATGTCTACTTTGTAAGTATCAACGCTTATCTTGTTGTTTTGGTACTTTTAGAATCAAGTGGTTGGTTGGCCGGCACAACGGGAGAAGAGGAGGACATTCCTCGCCCATAACATGTACTTTCTTTTGGAGAAGCTTGAGTGAGAAGGCTCCAACCTCAATTTGGGACGCATTGTAGATATGGTAAGTGTGGCAAGCCTTAACCTTATGATTTATATACTTGCTTTGCCATGTCATGTTAGATCGTTGTTTTGTATACCAAAAAAAAGCGTCTTGTATGGTTTTTGCAGGGACCAATGCCTGACCCTGAGTGAGGACTCCGCATAGAGTGGCCTTGCCCATGTCTTTCCTCTTGTACATACATATTTTGGTTAGCTCACATCTTTGTTTGAGCTTGTATAGCTTGTATGCAACTACTTTATGCAATTTTGGTCATCGAGTATAGCTTGTATGAAATTTTATGCAACTACTTTTTGTAATTTTGGCTTATCTCGTCAGAGCTTGATATGTAAATTTCACATCTTGCAATATAATTTTGCCATTGTTTGTACGTGTGAATTGTGTACCTACTTTGTAATGTCGAAAACGTTATGGCACTCTAACTTTTTCAATGAATTTGCTTCGTTCTTCACATCAGAGTACAGTTGCCTTTGGTACTCTATAAGTTTGCATAATGGTACATCAAGCTACAAGACTATAGCTGGATGCACCATTATGCCAAAACAAAATTAATACCTGCACGCGTCGAAATAAGTGTCAAAAGTTTCGTGCATCTGTCGAAAAAACAGTCGAAAGTCTCCTACATCTATCAAAAAAATCGTTGAAAGTTTCCTGCATCGGTCGAAATAGTAGTCAAAATCAACGTCAAAAAATCCATCGAAAAAAGAGTGGAAAACATCATTATTTCGAAACTTATATCGACGCTTATTTCAACGTTTCCATTTTGAATCGACACGTATTTCGTATTTCAGGGATTTTAAGCTTAGTTCTAAAGTGTCAAAAAAAGCATAGATAATGGCCCCGCCTCTTGTAGTGTATCAACACTTCAAGATTGAAGCACTATATGATTGGAAAGGTAGAAATTTGAGAGACAATTGGCTCACAATTGGTAGAAATTTGACTAGCCAAGAGAAGTATTTAATGCTATTAAGATTGGCCCACATTACAATGTTGTAATGCTTAAGTACAATGCATATGAAAGAGGGTTTAGTGTAGAAAACATGATTAACGCAAAGATTTGGAGACCTACTTGAATACAAAGAAGGTGCATGTTGGTGGCCACCTAGCCCGTTTGTGGCCGCTGCCCAGGTTGCCACCTAGATTGTCACGTTTTGTAACAAACTTTTATGGGTTAAGCTTTCTTGCTTTGTAACAACTATGTAACAGTTTCTTACAAATGAATAGTACCCGAATGGATGTACGCAGGAAAGGGGATTATTCCAGGATCTGTGGATTAGAGGAGAGAGAACTGAGTGGATTGTTGAGCTTAGGAGTTCATGAGCTGAGTGATTGCTAGTGTGTTGTACTCCATGAGTCCAAGCTGATGTTGAAGAATGTCTCATGGGTTGTTCTGTGACTTGTCTCTATTCTATAGACTGCTCTACATAGTGCTATCTATTCTAGGTGTGCTAACTAATATAGGTGATTGTTGATTAGCATGTTAGTGACTGTTAACTAGCATACTAGATCCTATCAACTAGTATACATGTGAGTGTTAACTAGCATGTTGGTGACAAATTATATACATGTAAAAATGAGACAAAGGTCTTTACCTACTCTCCAAACCACACTCAAATGAGCACTATGTGGAATCACCATAGTACAATAGGGAAATATACATCGACCCCTAAGAGTGCATAATGATGCAAAGCACATTGAGTGATATGTGTGCTTGCATGGGAGTACCACCAACATCAGGGTTTCGTCGGTGTTAAAACCTTGCCCACACCTAGCACACTTTCCTGCTATAGTAAGGTTGTTTATGGTGTGGGAGACCACATAAGGTGGAGATGGGAAGAGGCACACTTGCTGACTTGCTTCGAATCTACTAAGCATCTCTACAAGCAAAGCATGCTGCATTTCTAGCTCCTTGATTACATCAGCCTGTAGCTCCATATTAACTTGCAATCAATCAATATCCATATAGAAAACACATAAGGCAGTCAATCAAAATGTACAAACATATAATCAATAGAAAAAATAGAAAAACTTATAAATTCACCTCAATCACAAATAGGTCCACAAAATCTATTGATCCTCCTCTAAGAACCTGCAACATCAACTCCTGTGTTGCTAGGTGCTCACTAAGTGTGGTTCTTTTGACGGAGTTTTCATCAAGCAAGGAAGCCAACTTGGATTGTGTTGTTTCGATTTGTTCTTTCAACAGCTTGAGGGCTTTGGCAAATTTCTCCTCAATTTCTGAACTTTTGCTGTCTCTCCAATTTCTTCTCACAAATTGTATATGCATCCTTGGCCTCTCTCATTCTTATTTCAACATCTTCAGTTAATGCATTCATCTTCAAGGACTCATACATATAATGAGCATCATGCGGGAAACTTAAGCTATTGCTTGTTGCTGCTCTTGAGTTGGTAGTTTCTTCAATTTAGAGTTGTGCCCCTTTGTTGTTCTCCCCATGACACTGTCCATGCCACCATTGTTTACCTTCCAACGGAGGAAATGGCTATCAAAGTAGCCGCCTTTCCGAAGATTATTGTTGTGATCTACAACAATAACAACCCAAGCAAAAGACATTGCCACTTCGTAGGGCGCTTCTTGTATACCTTGTTGTAAAATATCAAAACGTCATCCTGGAACTGCTCTGCTCGAATACTACTTCACTTAATCCAATATGCACCTGTCTCTCTCGTGTGCTGAATACTGACAACCAATCAGATCTAGAGACATCTCAATCTCTTAAGAGCCTTGGGTCCTTGCCTTCTATGTCGAGGCTGTACCATGTGTGGAAATCCTCTTTTGTTATGCTGCAGAAAGCGGTTTGAAATGGATAATATTCGTTAGGGGCCTTCCATCTTGCTATAAAAATGACATGCAAGAAACATCAATATAAGAATTATTTAAATGAGAAGAAAGAAAGAGAGAGGACTAATGCATTGAGAGAACGAGAGCACATTTGAGAAAAAGAATTATATTCAATATCAGAAGAAAGAGAGAGGAGTAATGCATTGAGGGAACACATTTGAGAGAGGACTAATGCATTGAGAGAAAGAATTAGGGGCAAATGGTCTTCGTATTAACTCGTGATGTTAATGTAGATTCACACAATGCACAAAAGAGAAGAGAAAAGAGAACACATTCTATGAGTTGGAAACCTACTTCCTAAGGACAACTTGTCTTTCTTCAGCATCTTCTCCTCTTCTCTGTCTGACTCCATCTCGATTGGATGGGCTGCTCGGGCTCGCTTTGGTGTTCTTTGTTCTGTCGGAGAGCCTACTGTTTCAAATTTCTTCGCTAGCTTTAATGTTCTTTGCTTTGCTGGTGGAGAGCCTGTTGTTTCAAATTTCTTTGCTCACTTTGGTGTTCTCTGCTACTCGACTAGAGAGCCTGCTCTTTTCCTCTGCTGCTTCATCCTTTCACAAACAAAAAGTAAGTTCCGCGAGTGGCGTCCATAAAAATTACAAAACGTTACTTTTACACGAGTAGGACTTATGATTCACATTTCGATTCCCTTACCTCTCATCATCATTAAGAATAGTGGTAGAAAACTTGACGTGATATTTCACACTTGGTAAATATACTATCAAGATTTATCACACATTTTAGGCTATTATAATATCACCCCACACAACTACCATTTTCTATGCTAGTTAAAGAAGCTTTTGAAATGTGCTAAAACAAGCATAAATAACATACTACGTTAACCTACTTACACCCTGGAGTGAAGCCTATAAGTATCATTTACTATTTATTTTATTCTTATTATTTGTTAGTTTGTAATATAAATGTTTCTTCTTCTTCATAATCTTTTCTCTTGTCATAATGAATCTGTAACCTCCTACTATCCTTAAACAAATCTAGTCACTCCAATCCCAGTTGAATGAAGAAAGAGGAGAGGAAGAGGAATCTTAAGATGATATCGGTACGTTTGAAGGTACTCTAAGATGCTAGAAAGGAGATAAAAATTAGTTGCACGTTGACTACTATGGTGGCCTCGCATGTCACACCATTGTCAGCCAATGACTAGTGTTTTTCTTCTATCTACCTAGCTAACCTTGCTGCTCGCTCTAGGGTTAGGGGTTGTGTCCTCTCTAAATAAAGGATAGCTTATGCCTTGCTTTCCAGGATTCCTTTGCGAAGGAGCTTAGCCTCTTCCACACACACAAGCAGGCTTACTCGCCCATCCTCGAAGGTTTTGGGCTCGACTATTGGCCATTGTCCTTATAGTATTACTTTAGAGCTAATAATCTTTAACAACATTAATCTAAAAGATCATCTTAAGCACCACATGTAGCATCCGTCATTCGCACATGCATAATAATGTGATGTTCAATGAAGTAAACATCCTTATAGCCTCTTTTGTGTGCTTTCTATGTTTTGTTGAGATTGAGCATACATTTGCAACCGGCATAGTTTGCATGTAACTAAAAAAAGACTTACCAGATTTGCAGATAACTTGCTTTGTTGATTTCAAACTTCATGTAGGTACCCTTTGCATATACTCCATTTTATTATTGAATTGATTGCCATACTGCTGTTCTGATGAATCTTGGCCTTTTGGTTGAATCTTTGTAATATCTCTACAAGAGCTTTCGTGCGTTTATCCATAATATTCGAGGACCTATGGTCAAAGCGGAGGACGGCAAGGCTCGCGCGACAACACAGCACAATACGAGAAAGACGAAACAAGAAACCACACCATGCAACACACTGGAGCCATCATTTTCATACTCCAAACCTCAGATGCAAAAAGAAAGAAAGTGCCTTCCATATCTCGTCCACGAAGAACATAGCAAGCAGATAATCATTTGTTTCTCACAAGCTTGCATGCAAGGGGATCCAACCTGCATATTGCAACAACACGAGGAAACATAAGGAGGCAAAGGGGCAACGATAGCTGGAGCATCCCCTCTTCACGAGCGTGCAGCGAAGAAGAATAAATCAACCCAACCAAGCACAAACACACTACCGACGTTGCAAACTGAATGACTCCCAGGCCGTTTACTGTTTTTAAGGAAAAAAAACATTATTTGCATATTCTCTACTGATTAATAGGAAAAACCCAGCTGTTATCAGCACTGCAATTGATCTGCCGTGTAACTGTCATAAATAGAGACAAGGGTTCCCAGTTTATAAGGTCGTGTTACGTCCAACATGAATGATGATCCCTACATGTGAATAAATCGCAAAAACCGAAAGAGCACAAAGCTTCTGACGCAGGTTCATGAATGTTCTCTCTACTGTTATAACTCAAGGCCGCCTTTCGTCCATTAGCTAACGATTGTGATCAAACTTGCGGTTGAAACTACCGTTTTAATATCATATTAATATATATAGTATAGAATAGGTTATCGTATAAATATATATAATGGTATAGTAGGATGACCATGGTGCTACAATGAAATTAATGCCACTTCTTTGAGTGGTAGGAAAGTGGGCTAGATCTTGCAGCTCTTCGGGTTCCGTCGTGTTGAAATAAGTAGTACTATTTTCTTCGCGTCGCCTACACGATAGATTCCCGTCTACAGACGTGTTTAGCGTTTCACAGAGTCAGACTAGAATCATCACAGTGTTGGGTGAGGGCCACTGTGCACTGAGTCAAGGCCCGACTATACGGTCACTCAAAGTCGTAAACTATGCATAACCTCATTTTCTCGAAGAGTCGTAGATAATAGCTACAAAGAAAACCATCTGAAACACCAAACAAAAAATACCATCGGGAAAAAAAAACCCGACTCTAGTACAACCTAGACGCGCCACCTGATTGATCTTCAGTAGACTTTAACGTATTCATCTTCTGTCCTACAGTTTTAATAATCCAAGCTAACATGGAAACCATTATCATTTGCTTACTGGTAGGGACAGAGAACTAACAGAGCGCTACATGGGAGAAGATCACAGATAGAGCACTACAAAGGGGCATGCACCTGATGATCAAGCGAGCGAGCTTGGCGGCATCCGCACAGGGGCGGAATCATGGAGATAGAAAACTGCGGCCTGCCTCGTATTTTTGGAGCTGGTAGGTTATCATAGGCATTCATTGCACGACCCCGCTGCTGACTGCAGAAAAGGTTCTGGTCCACACAGCAGTCCCCACATTGCTGCATTCACGTGGGCAAAGATAGGCTTAACCATAAGTTAAATTATGAACGTTTTTGTTTTTTAACTACCAGGAACTCCCAGCGCCCCTCATAAAATACACAATTCCAAAAAAAAACTTTCAAAAGTACCTCCGTCTCTTTGTTAGGAAATTTTCGTTACAAAATTATTCATTTTCAATCAGTAGGGCTGGAGCTCGGGCATTGCCTCACACACAAACGTCCTCGGCACCAGAAGTGCTCAGATAAGCCAGTTTGTAGTGTAATTTTCCCATCTGAAATTCAGAATTCTCTGCTCGATTCAACGTTGCCTTTAATTTTAAGGGACAAAATTTGTACATTTCAGTTATAAATCCAAACATTTGTATTATTTATTCTATTGTAGAGTGTTCTATAGAACATACAACCCAATAATCTAATGGAGCATTCAGGATGCAGAGCTCATAAGGATGCAACGTATATATGTGGGGTGAAGAAGGTACGAATTGAAATTAGGATGCGGAAACACAAGAGATAGTAGTAGACTGGGCAACTACTAATCTTTTTGCGGTAGCATATCATGTTGCTAAGGAGGACCTATCATTTTGTAAGTTTCCAATAGTACTAGATCTATTATCCCATTGTGATTGCTCGTATTTCACAAGAGAGTCATATCACAATGATAAGTCATGTGCCCCAATATATTAGTGAGGCGTTGTGATTGCTCGTATCTCACAAGAGAGTCATATCACAATGATAAATCATGTGTCCCAATGTATTAGTGAGGCGTTGTTAGTCAAAATTTTTGTAATGCTTGAGAGTTTAAATGTTTTTCAGCCTCATGATGTATGAGTCGACTGACATTAGGTTGAATCAACACTTGGTAGCTACTATTAGGAAAATTTAAACTTAAAAAAGGACCCTCTAAGAAGAGCCATGCCGTCACTTTTCTATGAAAAAGAGGACCATGGTGAACCTTGTGTATCCTACATCAAAAATCCCACATGTATCATACCTCTGGAAGGCCCATGTGAATGGATTAACTACTTGCTTTAAATGTCAAAATCCATTTATAGCATCCATACATTGTGTTGCTCATGGAACTAGCTTGTGCCTCGTTGATGTTCTAAAGAAGCCGGTTTTAGGCATAGAACACTAATCAAGTTATCAATGAAAGTTCTGCCATTTTTAGTAAAAGTGCACAAAAAATGCTTTATTGAAAAGCTTAGATGCCAAATTTAGTTGTTCGATCATACATATGAACTGCATACATAAGGTGAGATGGTTGTGGCTGAAAAGCTAGATAAGAATAACTTCCATGCTTGGAGGTTCAGGTTGACGAATTTCCTGATGGAAAGGGCTATTGGGACTACATAGAAGGTGAGCATGAAGAGGCATCGGAGATACCGGACATAAATCCGACTGCTCTGCAGATGTGAAAGAGTTTAAAGACTGGAACCAAGGAGCCAGGAAAGTTATGTATTGGCTCTCCATTAGTATACAGGACACCATGATTGGGCACATTCAGGATGCCAAGTCTCCCAAGGAGGCGTGGGACACCTTGGTAAAGCTTTATGAAACAAATACCAAGGCACGTAAGATACAGTTGAAGAATGAACTCATACTGTGGAGAAAAAGAGCATGTCTGTGAATGACTATGCATTGAAGATAAAGGGTATTGTGGAATCCCTTGCATCTATTGGTGTGTCAGTAGATGATGATGATAAGGTGGAGGTCTGTCTACGTGGTCTCGGGCCACAATACAAGGCGTTCAAGACGTCTATTCAGACTCGGGGGAAACATTCCCAACTTTAGAGATTTGGTGTCTATGTTGATTATAGAAGAGAAGAGCTTGGGTGAAGACCAACAGTCTTTACAAAAAACAAAAATAGTTCAGAGCAACAGGCTTTCTACACAAGTTCAAGAAGAAGACGAGGTAGAGGAGGTCGTGGACGCGGTCAAGGAGGTGGCCAAACAGGTAATTAGAATTATGGCCAGCAGCAGCAACAACAACAGTCCCAGAATACACAACAACAACAACAACAACACGCAGGTGGAAGAGGTAAATTCAGAGGTAGGGGGAGTCAAAGAGGCCGTGGAAATTGGCAAAGGCAGTATAATGATGCACGTGAATGCTATTATTGTGGTAATCCTGGACATGTGCAGGCAGAATGTTATAAGAAGCAGGCTGACGTACAAAATGGAAAAGTGCAGCAAAACAACTATGCATCCTCAAGCAGAAATAATGAGGATAATGAAAGGTTGTTTGTTATGCAGCATGTCGTGAATGCCATGTCTGAAAATGTTGAAGCAGCACAAAAAGATGATGTGTGGTATGTGGATTCAGGTGCTTCGAACCACATGACAAGTCATGGGGAGTGGTTCAAGGAGATGAAAAACCTGGAAAGACCAGGTTTTGTGGAAACAGGGGGGATGACACTGCTCATCCAATTGCCCATGTTGGAGATGTGCCATTGTCTATGCAGGATGGCAAAGTGAAGTATCTTGCAGATGTACTTCACGTTCCGAACATAACAAAGAATCTGGTTTCAGTTGGCCAGATGATTGAGCAGGGTTTGTAGGTTCGGTTTAACCCTGATGGTTGTTATGTTGAAGACTTTAAAGATAAGTGCAGGTTGGTTGCAAAAGGTAACAGAGTGGGCACAATGTTTACGTTGAATGTAGACATGCCTGAGATGAGTGCTGCGATGTTTGCAAATGGTTCAGGAATTGTTGCAGACACAGACATTTGGCATAAAAGGATTGGACATGTGAATGTGCAGAGATTGAAGTCTATGCAGACTAAAGGAATTGTGACAGGGCTGCCAAAATTTAAAGTGGAAGGTATGGAGAAAATATGTGAAGCATGCCAATTTGGGAAGCAAACAAAGCATGTATTTCCACATAACAGATATGTGAGCAGAAATGCACTAGATGTTGTGCATTCATATGTATGGGGTCCTACGAAGACCATGTCTATGGGAGGCTGCAGGTATTATGTGACATTCATTGATAACCACACAAGGAAAGTGTGGGTATATTTCATGAAGGAGAAGAGCGAGGTGTTCAGTCACTTTCAGAATTTCAGAGTTTTGGTTGAAAAGCAAACAGGAAAATATGTAAAGTGCCTAAGGTCAGATGGAGGGGGAGAGTACTTCTCCAATGAGTTCTCTGAATTTTTGAAGAAGAATGGTATTCGGAGACAGTTTACATGCAGATACACTCCGCAGCAAAATGGAGTTGCTGAGCAAAAAAACAGGCACATTGCTGAGATTGCGTGAGCATTGATGAAAGAGAAAAATATGCCGCATAGCTATTGGGCTGAGGCTGTTTCTACAGCAGTATACATCATGAATAGGACTCTGACTGCAGCCATACATGATGTAACTCTAGAGGAGAGGTTTACTGGCAGAAAACTTGATTTGTCTCATCTGAAAGTTTTTGGATGCATTGCATATGTGCATGTGCCAGACGAGCTGAGAACTAAGCTAGATCCGAAAGCTGAAAAATGTGTGTTTATTGGATATTCCCTTGAGCAAAAGGGATACAGGTGTTATAACCCTGCTACACGTGAGTTGAGGGTAAGCAGGGATATTGTCTTTGATGAGATGAGTAGCTGGTATGCTGCTGAAAAAGAAGCTATAAGTGTGGTTGCACAGAATGCAGGTCAACAATCACAGTCTTTGAGTGGACCAGGAGAGTCCTCATCTAGTGGGTCTGTTGATAGACCATGGAGTGGCAGGCTACGTCATAATACCAGTCCTGCAAATGTGATTAGTACATCACATAAAGGAAAAGAGAAAGTGGTTGAGTCCCTTGGTATGCCTGACATTTCTGTAGGGCATTCTCATGTTGATGAAGAGTCTACTGGCTCAGATATGAGCCTTAATGAGGAGCTTGGGATCCCAGCTGAGAACACCTCGTGTAAAGAAGGCTATGGAAGCCATGAATGAAAAGCTGCGAAGATCTGGGAGAGTGAAAAATCCTGTGCAAAGATTTACCTATGATGGTTATGTGGCACATCACTATGCATATATGGCAAAGGTTGTGCAGGTTGTAGAGCCCACATGCATTGATGAGGCTGTTGGAAATGTGTGTTGGGAGAAAGCTATGGATGAGGAGATGGATGCACTATATGGAAATGAGACTTGGGATTTAGTGCAATTGCCTGAAGGCAAGAAAGCCATTGGATGCAAGTGGGTGTACAAAGTTAAACATAACAGTGATGGAAGCATAAACAGGTACAAGGCTAGATTGGTAGCCAAAGGGTATGCGCAGACATATGGCATTGATTATGAGGAAACTTTCAGCCCAGTTGCCAAGATGGCAACAGTGAGAGTTGTGATAGTAGTGGCTGCATCAAAGCAATGGTCTTTACATCAGATGGATGTAAAGAATGCATTCTTGCATGGGGATTTGCAAGAAGAGGTGTATATGTTGCAGCCACCTGGTTATGAGGATTTGAGTCACCCCGAGCATGTTTGCAGGTTGAAGAAAGCCTTGTATGGCTTAAAACAAGCACCAAGAGCATGGTCTGACAAGATTTCTGAATATCTTGTCACTATTGGCTTTCATGTAGCCAATGCAGATTTCTCGCTGTATGTGTGAGACATGGTGATAGAGGGGTTGTGCTTGTTGTCATCTATGTAGATGACTTGATCATTACGGGGGACCATGATGCAGAGATCTTTGATGTAAAGATCTTGCTTAGACAGAAGTTCGAGATGAAGGATCTGGGGGAGCTCAGATATTTCTTGGGCATTGAGGTGATTAGGTCACCACATGGTATTGGATTACTGCAGAGACAGTATGGCTTGGACATGTTGTCCAAGTATGGTATGACAGGCTGTAAGCTTATTTCTGTGCCATTGGATCAGAATGGCAAGTTGAGTGCAGATTCAGGAGAGATCTTGGAGGATCCTACTATGTATAGGCGCATAGTAGGAAGCTTGATCTATATGACGATCACCAGACCAGATTTGAGCTATGATGTTGGGTTGGTGAGTCAGTTTATGCAGGTTCCACGAAAACTGCATTTGGATGCAATGAGACGCATACTGAGGTATGTGAGGTCTACTTTGCATTGTGGACTATTCTATGAGACTGGGACAGAGATATGTGTACATGGATACACAGATGCTGATTGGGCTGATAGAAGATCTACCAGTGGCTTCATGTTTTCTTTAGGGAGTGCTGCTGTGACTTGGAGCAGCAAGAAGCAGCCTACGGTTTCTCTATCGAGTACAGAGGCCGAGTACAGAGGAGCTGCTATGGCAGCATGTGAGGTAGCTTGGTTGAGGAAGCTACTTGTAGATTGCGCGCGCAAAGCTTATATGCAAAAAAGCCCGAATGGAGAGCATAGGAATCTCTCACCTTGGAAGCGGCGGTTGGGATGCATTCCATGTCTACTTTGTAAGTATCAATGCTTATCTTGTATGTTTCATTTGATGTTATGTGTACTTTTTAAGTATCAATGCTTATCTTGTTGTTTTGGTACTTTTAGAATCAAGTGGTTGTTGGTTGGCCGGCAACGGGAGAAGAGGAGGACATTGCTCGCGCCATAGCACATACTTTCTTTTGGAGAAGCTTGAGCGAGAAGGCGCCAACCTAAGTTTGGGGTGCATTGCAGATATGGTAAGTGTGGCAAGCCTTAACCTTATGATTTGTATACTTGCTTTGCCATGTCATGTTAGATCGTTGTTTCGTATACCAAAAAAAGCGTCTTGTATGAGGGACCAATGCCTGACCTTGAGTGAGGACTCCACATAGAGTGGCCTTGCCCATGTCTTTCCTCTTGTACATACATATTTTGCTCAGCTCACATCTTTGTTTGCGCTTGTAAAGCTTGTATGCAACTACTTTATGCAATTTTAGTCATCGAGTATACCTTGTATGCAACTACTTTATGCAATTTTGGCTTATCTCGTTAGAGCTTGATATGTAAATTTCACATCTTGCAATATAATTTCTCCATTGTTTGCACTTGTGTGAATTGTGTACCTACATTTTAATGTCAAAAAACTTATGGCACTCTAACTTTTTCAACAAATTCGCTTCGTACTTCACATCAGAGTATAGTTGCCTTTGTTGGTACTCTATAAGTTTGGCATAATGGTACATCCAGCTACAAGAGTATAACTGGATGCACCATTATGCCAAAAGAAAATTAATATCTGCACGCGTCGAAATAAGCGTTGAAAGTTTCGTGCGTCCGTCAAAAAAATGATCGAAAGTTTCCTGCATCTGTCAAAAAAATCGTCGAAAGTTTCTTGCATCCATTGAAATAGCATTCAAAATCATCGGCGAAGAATTCGTCAAAAAAAGAGTGAAAACCATCATTATTTCGACACCTTTATCGGCGCTTATCTTCGATGTTTCCATTTCGACGCTTTTTTCGACACGTATTTTGACGTTTTGAGGATTTTAAGCTTAGTTCTAAAGCATCGAAAAAGCAAGGATAATGGCCCCGTCTCTTGTAGTGTATCAACACTTCTTCAAGATTAAAGCACTATATGATTGGAAAGGTAGAACTTTGAGAGTTAATTGGCTTGCAATTAGTAGAAATTTGACTAGCCAAGAGAAGTATTTAATGCTGTTGAGATTGTCCCACATTACAATGTTGTAATGCTTAAGTACAATGCATATGAAAGAGGGTTTAGTGTACAAAACTTGTTGAGATTGGCCCACATTACAATGTTGTAATGCTTAAGTACAATGCATATGAAAGAGGGTTTAGTGTACAAAACCTGATCAACGTAAAGATTTGGACCTACTTGAATACAAAGAAGGTGCATGTTGGTGGCCACCTAGCCGGTTTGTGCCACTGCCCAGGTGCCACCTAGATTGTCACGTTTTGTAACAAACTATTATGAGTTAAGCTTTCTTGCTTTGTAACAACTTTGTAACAGTTTCTTACAAATGAATAGTATGGATGTAAGCAGGAAAGGGGATTATTCCAAGATGATCTGTGGATTAGAGGAGAGAGAATTGAGTGGATAGTTGAGCTCAGGAGTTCATAAGCTGAGTGACTGCTAGTGTGTTGTACTCCATGAGTCCAAGCTAATGTTGAAGAATGTGTCATGAATTGTTCTCTGACTTGTCTCTATTCTATAGACTACCCTACATTGTGCTATCTATTCTAGGTGCTAACTAATATAGGTGATTGTTGATTAGCATGTTATTGACTGTTAAAACTAGCATACTGGATCCTATCAACTAGTATACATGTGAGTGTTAACTAGCATATTGGTGATAAATTATATACATGTAAAAATGAAACAAAGGTCTTTACCTACTCTCCAAACCACACTCAAATGAGCACTATGTGGAATCACCATAGTACAGTAGGGAAATATACATCGACCCCTAAGAGTGCATAATGATGCAAAGCACATTGAGTGATATGTGTGCTTGCATGGCAGTACCACCAACATCAAGGTTTCGTCGGTATTGAAACCTTGCCCACACCTAGCACACTTTCCTGCTATAGTAAGGTTGTCTATGGTGTCGGAGAACTCTACTAAGCATCTCTACAAGCAAAGCATGCTGCATTTCTAGCTCCTTGATTACATCAGCCCCTGTAGCTCCATATTAACTTGCAGTCAATCAATATGCATATAGAAAACACACATAAGGCAGTCAATCAAAATGTACACACATATAATCAATATAAAAAATAGAAAAACTAATAAATTTACCTCAATCACAAATAGGTCCACAAAATCTATTGATCCTCCTCCAAGAACATGCAACATCAACTCTTGTGTTGCTAGCTGCTCACTAAGTGTGGTTCTTTTGACGGAGTTTTCATCAGGCAAGGAAGCCAACTTGGATTGTGTTGTTCCGATTTGTTCTTTCAACACCTTGAGGGCTTTGGCAAATATCTCCTCACTCAAGTTCTGAACTTTTGCTGTCTCTAATTTCTTCTCTCAAATTGTATATGCATCCTTGGCCGCTCTCATTCTTATTTCTACATCTTCAGTTAATGCATTCATCTCTTCAAGGCCTCATACATATAATCAGCATGCAGGAAACTTAAGCTGTTGCTTGCTGCTGCTCTTGAGTTAGGAGTTTCTCTCAAATTGTATATGCATCCTTGGCCTCTCTCATTCTTATTTCTACATCTTTAGTTAATGCATTCATCTCTTCAAGGCCTCATACATATAATCAACATGCGGGAAACTTAAGCTGTTGTTGCTGCTTGCTGCTGCTCTTGAGTTAGGAGTTTCTTCAATTTAGAGTTGTGTCCCTTTGTTGTGCTCCCCACGGCACTGTCCACGCCACCATTGTTTACCTTCCAACAGAGGAAATGATTGTCAAAGTAGATGCCTTTCTGTGAAGATCACTGTTGTGATCTTTGACAATAACAACCCAAGAAAAAGACATTGCCTTTCTTGCTTTGACAACACTTGGATTGAACTGTAACACATATGCTCTAGCAAATGAGATGTTAAGCTCTATGCTCGTAGGGCACTTCTGGTATACCTTGTTGTAAAATATCAAAACGTCCTGGAACTGCTCTGCTCGAATATTACTGCACTTAATCCGATATGCACCTGTCTCTCTCGTGTGCTTGAATACTAACAACCAATCAGATTTAGAGACATCTGAATCCCTTAAGAGCCTTGGGTCCTTGCCTTGTATGTCTAGGCTGCTGTACTATGTCTGGAAATCCTCTTTTGTTATGCAAAAAGCGATTTGAAGTGGATAATATACCTTAGGGGCCTTCCATCTTGGTATAAAAATGACATGCAAGAAACATCAATATAAGAATTATATAAATGAGAAGAAAGAAAAAGAGAGGACTAATGCATTGAGAGAACACATTTGAGAAAAAGAATTATATTCAATATCAGAAGAAAGAGAGAGGAGTAATGCATTGAGGGAACACATTTGAGAGAGGACTAATGCATTGAGATAATGGATTAGGGGCAAATGGTATTGGGGAATATGGGAATTTCCCATAAGTTTGGGACATGTGGTCAAATCTTTGGATTAATCATAACTTAAACACCGTTACTCCAAATTGAGCGCTCTATAGCTCACTAGATTCCATTTTCCAAGCGCTTTCCAACAATAGGTCACATGATATGGTTTTGAAAAACTTATAGGCATGTTATCCAGGTCCCACCTTTTTAGCATTCAAAAAATGGGAGCTGGGAAATTCCCAAACTCACGAATATAGTGTTCTTTCTATAACTCGTGATGTTAATCTAAATTCACACAATGCACAAAAGAGAGAAAAAAAAGAGAACACATTCTATGAGTTAGAAACCTACTTCTTCCTGAGGACAACTTGTCTTTCTTCAGCATCTTCTCCTCTTCTCTATCTGACTCCACCTCGATTGGAGGGGCTGCTCGGGCTCGCTTTGGTATTCTTTGCTTTGCTGGAGAGCCTGCTGTTTCAAATTTCTTCGCTCGCTTTGGTGTTCTTTGCTTTGCTGGAGAGTCTGCTGTTTCAAATTTCTTCGCTCACTTTGGTGTTCTCTGTTGCTCGACTGGAGAGCCTACTCTTTTCCTCTGCCGCTTCATCCCTTCCACAAACAAAAAGTAAGTCCCGCGAGTAGCACCCACAAAAATTAAAAAACGTCACTATTACATGAGTAGGACTTATGATTCACATTTCGATTCCCTTACTCCTCATCATCATCGTTAAGAATAGTGGTAGAAAACTTGACGTGATATTTCACACATGCTAAATATACACTTAAGATTTATATCACATTTTAGGCTATTATAATATCACCCCACACAACTACCACTAACAAGCATAAATAATATACTACGTTAACCTACTTACACCCTGGAGTGAAGCCTATAAGTATCATTTACTATTTATTTTATTCTTATTATGTGTTAGTATGTAATATAACCGTTTCTTCTTCTTCATAATCTTTTCTCTTGTCATAATGAATCTGTAACCTCCTACTATCCTTAAACAAATCTAGTCACTCCAAACCCAGTGAATGAAGAAAGAGGAGAGAAGAAGAGGAATCTTAAGATGATATCGGTACGTTTGAAGGTACTCTAAGATGCTAGAAAGGAGAAAAAAAGTAGTTGCACGTTGACTACTATGGTCGCCTCACATGTCACACCATTGTTGCCTAATGACTAGTGTTTTTCTTCTATCTACCTAGCTAACCTTGCTGCTCGCTAAGGTTAGGAGTTGTGTCCTCTCTAAATAAACGGCAGCCTATGCCTTGCTTTCCAGGATTCCTTTGCTAAGGAGCTTAGCCTCTTCCACACACACAAGCAGGCTTACTCACCCATCCTTGAAGGTTTTGGGCTCGACTATTGGCCTTTGTCCTTAGTATTACTTTAGAGCTAATAATCTTTAACAACATTAATCTAAAAGATCATCTTAAGCACCACATGCAGCATCCCTCATTTGCACATGCATAATAATGTAATGTTCGATGAAGTAAACATCCTTATAGCCTTTTTTGTGTGCTTGCTATGTTATGTTGAGATTGAGCATACATTTGCAACCGGCATAGTTTACATGTAACTAAAAAAAGACTTACCAAATTTGCAGACAACTAGCTTTGTTGGACTTCAAACTTCATGTAGAGCCCCTTTGCATATACTCCATTTTATTATTGAATTGATTGCCATATTGCTGTTTTGATGAATCTTGGCCTTTTGGTTGAATCTTTGTAATATCTCTACAAGAGCTTTCGTGCGTTTATCCATAATATTCGAGGACCTAAGGTCAAAGTGGAGGACGACAAGGCTCGAGCGACAACACATCACACAATGCGAGAAAGACGAAACAAGAAACCACACCATGCAACACACTGGAGCCATCATTTTCATACTGCAAACCTCAGATGAAAAAAGAAAGATAGTGCCTTCCATATCTCGTCCACGAAGAACATAGCAAGTAGATAATCATTTGTTTCTCACAAGCTTGCATGCAAGGGGATCCAACCTGCATATTGTAACAACACGAGGAAACATAAGGAGGCAAAGGGGCAACGATAGCTGGAGCCATCCCCTCTTCACGAGCGTGCAGCAAAGAAGAATAAATCAACCCAACCAAGCACAAACACACTACCGACGTTGCAAACTGAATGACTCCCAGGCCGTTTACTATTTTTAAGGAAAAAAAAACATTATTTGCATATTCTCTACTGATTAATAGGAAAAACCCAACTGTTATCAGTAGTGCAATTGATCTGCCGTGTAACTGTCATAAATAGAGACAAGGGTTCCCAGTTTATAAGGTCGTTTTATGTCCAACATGAATGATGATCCCTACATGTGAATAAATCGCAAAAACCGAAAGAGCACAAAGCTTCTGATGCAGGTTCATGAATGTTCTCTACTGTTATAACTCAAGGCCGCCTTTCGTCCATTTGCTAACGATTGTGATCAAAACTGTGGTTGAAACTACCGTTTTAATATCATATTAATATACATAGTGTAGAATAGGTTATCGTATAAATATATATAATAGTATAGTATGATGAACAATTGTGCTACAATGAAATTAATGCCACTTCTTTGAGTGGTAGGAAAGTGGGATCTTGCAGCTCTTCAGGTTACGTCGCAGGGTTCCGTCTCGCAGTGTTCGGGAAATTTTTAAAACCAAAACAGACACAAATCCTTTTACCTTAAACGAATTCCAACAAACTATAAAACACACTCGGCATTAGCCTTTTGGCACCAAATCAAAATAGTCATTATCCTTTTCCCTTTGAACATAAACCTATATTGTTCCTTTTTAATCAAAGAGTAAATCTTTCAAGTTGCATCAAGATGTACAGTATTATAAGGGCTTGAAAGATGTAGAACCTTACCGAGAATATTCAATTACAAAAAGGGATGATATGGTAGAAAAACTACTAAACAAAAGATTACAAAAGTAAATACAACATACTTATCAAATTAATGATGATATTCCATTTGCGCAAAAAAGATGCCTATGCACTTTGCTTTTCCAAATCTCCATGGCCTCAACAAAATCCATTGTCTCTTCCCCTTCGATTGCAATCTTCAACAAGGCATCCAAGCTATTGATTTCCATCCTGTTACGCCACTTTGTTTTGATTTTTGTTTGAGAGTTGAGACCTCGTTCACACATGGCAATGCTACAACATTGCACTAGAGCAACCTTGGCAACACACAATACATTAGGATATGTTTCACTCCACATTTCATTACTTGCCAAAATTGATGTCAATTCCACCAAATTCATTCTTGCCCAATCCACAGTTGCTTGGCATTTAAACATTCTAAAGTCTTTCTTGAATGATTCTCCATCAATAATAGGAGAAAACATTTTACCATTGACAACTTTTGACACTCCATAGAATGAAGCAATGGTGTCACATTCTGTATTGCCAAAATCTTTGAGCAACTTCTCATGAGTGGGGTGTTGAGCTGAACGAGAATTTTAATGCAACTCAACACAGAGTTGTCTACAAACCTCTTTTCCAAATTGTCACATATTTTCTTTGGAAAAATAAATTGAAAAGTTAAGGCATTATGCAAGTCCACACCATCAAGATCACGTTTGATTTGTTGTCCATAGAACATATCACCTTTTAAGGATGAGCACAATGCATGAAAAAATCCATCTTCAGGTCCATAATCAGGCATTATGGGATAACCTCCTATGCCTAGTTGAGAGGCATTCATATCTATCACCCTTTCTTCAATAAACTCCTCTTGGATACATAGAATAGTATTTCTTACCACCCCTTGGATGGTGGTCACGTCTACATAATCCTTTTGAAACTTTTGACTCAAAGTAGTCAATTTTCCCAAAATATCTGCAAGAAAGTGCATGGCATACATACATTCAAATGTACTCAACATTGCATATAGATCCAGACGCTCTTCCTTCAAAATTACCAACAATAAGGCATCCATTGATTTGCACATCCTTGTCGAAGCAATTATGGCGACTTAACCATTTGATTTCATAAATGCATTGCATTTTTATTGTTTCGCAATCCATCTCTTCTTGAAGAGCTTTCAACCCTTCCATTCTATTGGAACTACTAGAAAAGTAGTTTGCAATTGCATTTACCAATTCATCAATATTTTTAGCATAGAGAAGTTTTTTAGAAACATCTGATGTTGCTAAATTTGTGTGATGGGCTACAAAATGAACGAAAATTAACATAGGATTTAACGTTTTAAGAAGTGTGGCAGCACCTCTCTTTCTTCCAATCATAGTTGCACAACCATCTGATCCAAATGCTAGCAACTTTGTTAAATCTAAATCAAATTCATCCAAAATGGCATTGTACACACCTTGAGCTGTACTATCATTAGAACGAACCATTCCATAAAATGTTGTTTGAGGTACACATCCTGCTTCTAAGTAGGAAAGATATAGGATCATGTGATGGTGTGTGGATATATCGGTGGATTCATCCACCATTACTCCAAATCATGGACTCAACTTCACCTTTGTGAGTGTGTTATCCATGATACATTTTGAAATGAAAAATATCATATTCGCACAACTTTTGTCATCATTATATAAACTTGTCAAGCATTTTGCATCCACATCTTTTAAAAGCTCTAGTAAAGATGGAAAAAGTGCAAATGACAAGTTATTTTAGCAATGAAGTATGCACTTTTAAACAAAGCAAGCAAGGCATCATCTTGTGACTCATGCATTTTTCTCATTCCTTGTTCCATTGCTGAATGACCAAACAACTCGCATTCCTTGCATCTTGATGGCATTGTGTTCTTGCATGTGATCTCAAATTACTAGTTTTGAAGTTTCTTGACCCTTCCTTGTTGGCATAAGCACTTTTTGCATGAGGGAAATCCAAACAATATGAACAAAACAATCTCACTTTATCATTGATATATTAACCATTTGAAAGTAGATAACCAATTATCTTGCCACAATTTTCTGCACTCAATTTTCCTTTGTTCTTCAGAACCATGCACAATATCATCTTCACATTCATTATCACTAATGACAATTTCAGCATCATCTAACTGCTTACCATTCTCATGATTTTTTTAATCTTTTGTGCACATTATGTGTCACTCCAGAAAATTGTAACAAGGTGCGTTGGTTCTTTGGCAAATTTCTCATTGCCTATATAAAACCAAAAGCAAACAATAACCTAGAATTTAGAGCAAAGTGTTACACTTTAATGTTTAAAAGACACCAAAAATAAATACCATTTTAGAGCAAAGTTAATAATTCGAGCAAAGTTGTAATTTGTAAACTTTAAAGTTTACAAGACACCAAAAACAAATAACATTTTAGAGCAACAAGAATTTTGAACAAGCAATAATAATATTAAACGAGGCGAGTTTAATCAAAACTTTGAACAAGCAATAATAATATTAAATGAGGTGAGTTTAATCAAAACTTTGAAGTTTAAACAAGCAATAATAATATTAAAATAATATTAAACGAGCTTCAACCTTCAACTCACAGCGTGGAAAGTTTGAAACGCTACGATTCTCTAGAGTATGGACTACGTTTTGCTCACGAATCTCGGAATGCAGCAGGCAGGCTGCAGCACTGCTAGCTACGGTCTACCTCAAGCTGATGCTTGCCTTCAAGCCTTCGTGGTAAGGAAGGTGATTTGGCATGTATCAAAAGTCCCGGGACTGAACAGAATGCAAGAACGAGAGAGAGAACACTGTTACATAAGCAGTTACAAAAAAAAATATTTCTCAGAAACAGCAATAATACCCAGACAAGCATAGCAACTTTTTAAATTCTGGCTGCTAATTAAATTCGTGAGAATTTTCTCGAGTCTCAAGCATAGATGATAGCACTAAGCAAAGTATCAACAAACAGTAAACAAAAACAGTAGAATTACCAATCCAAAGGTTATAAACAACGCTCCAGTTTCAAGCTTTAACGTAGGCGACAGCATAATCGTAGAACAATGAACTTGAAAATGTTGGTGGACTGGCCAGTGGTGTGAGTGGTGATTGTGAACGCCGATGTTTGAACTGTGAGTCGTTAGTAGGAAATGTGCAAGAAAAGCGAGTAGGATTGATGGTGTTTGGCAAGGATTGATGGTGTTTGGCAAGGCGGTATGCCCCTGTGTAGGTGTATGCAGCATGCTAGTAGCGTGCTGAACCATGGTGTTCACGTTCAAAATGGCAGACTTTTGGTGGACTCATGAGTCGTGATAGTGGACACTCAGGCTCTTGAGTCTCAACTCTCGAGTCTTAGAAGTTAGAAGCAGTGTGCGAGAAAGTGGTGTCTCAGGCTATGAGTTAGCAACTTATTAGCAGTGTGAGCACTGCGTTCGTCGTTCAGGCTTGCCGCTTCAGCTAGAATGGGAGTTCATGTGTTGTGAATTAAGCAAAGGGATGGGTATGTGTGGAAAGTGAGTAGTGATTCGTGAGCACTGCGTTCGCTGTTCAGGCTTGCCGCTCTAGCTATGCGTAAGCTTCTATTTATAGAAAAGTTTAATGAGGTACTAAATTACCATTAAAATTGCTAATCATTGATCAATCGTAATTTACAATTTAATTGCATAGGCAGCAGGCTACAGCTCAGTGTTGGCAAAATTAGTAAGTTATCAATTAATTTCATAGCGGTGCAGCGGCCAGCCTACGGTGGATGGTGGACCTAAAATTCCTGAAATTCCTGAAGATCCTCATTAAATTTAGCACTGTGTGAGTCGTGACTGTTGGCTCTTTTAATATTTATAATTTAAAATTATGCATAAATTATAAATTATAACTTATAACGCTGAACTTTGAAGGCCAATTAAATTATTAATTATTAAACTTTACCAATTATAAGTTTACAAAGTAGGGACTCATCATCACTAAACTTTCAAGAGTCAAGCCTTATATATATATATATATATATATATATCCTTTTCACATTGTTAGAAATCCTCCTTAAGTAGTTAGTAAAGGTATAAATTTCCTAAGGTGTTTTAAAAAAAATGCCAACTTCCTTTTAACATCATTTTGATGCCAGCACCAAGTTCCTCCTCCACGTCACCTAAAGTAGCAAAACCGTAATTTCAACCTGCTGAGTGTTAAGTTGAGACACCACTTTCCCGCACACTATTCCGTCATGTTGAAATAAGTAGTAGTATTTTCTTTGTGTCGCCTACACGATAGATTCTCGTCTACAGACGTGTTTAGCGTTTCACAGAGTCAGACTAGAATCATCACAGTGTTGGTTGAGGGCCACTGTGCACTGAGTCGAGGCCCATCCGTAACCTCCTTTTCTAGAAGAGTCGTAGATAATAGCTACAAAGAAAGTCCCAACTGAGTTAGTGTAGTGGTCAAAGCTTGTGACTTGTAACCTCTAGGTTATGAGTTCAAGTCCCACTAGGATCTCTCATGTTATAAAGGGACACCTATGCTGGCTTGATGTGTTTGGTTGCTCGGGCTCTTGCCCCTTGAACACTCGAGTGACTCCTCCTCCTCGGGTGGTGGATCACCCGAGATAGGAGGATCCATACGAGACCCCTCCGCTGTTCCAGCGCTCGACTCATCGCGGTGGTCATGGGGGATGCCTAATTCGTGGCTCTTGCCCAATGGTACGTGGCCCTTGCCCGACCATGATAATTGGCTAATTGTTGGAAGGGGATATCGGCTCCACCCACTTGAGTGGGCCCCGGGTGTGTACGAAAAAAAAATAGTTACAAAGAAAACTATCTGAAAAAAATACGATCGACAAAAAAAAAAACCTGACTCTAGTATAACCTAGACGCAGCTTGCCTCGTAATTTTGGAGAGCTTGTAGGTTATCATAGGCATTCATTGCATGACCTCGCTGCTGACTGCAGAAAAGGTTTTGGTCCACACAGCAGTCCCCACATTGGCTACATTCACGTGGGCAAAGATAGGCTTAACCATAAGTTAAATTATGAATGTTTTTGTTTTTTTAACTACCAAGAACTCCCAGAGCCCCTCATAAAATACACAATTCAAACGACAAAAACTTTCAAAAGTACATCCGTCTCTTTGTCAGGAAACTTTCATTACAAAATTATTCATTTTCAATCAGTAGGGCTGAAGCTTGTCGGGCATTGCCTCACACACAAACGTCCTCGACACTAGAAGTGCTCACATAGGCCAGTTTGTAGTGTAATTTTCCCATCTGAAATTCAGAATTCTCGGCCCGATTCAATGTTGCCTTTAATTTTAAGGGATAAAATTTGTACATTTCAGTTATAAATCCAAACATTTGTATTATTTATTCTACTGTAGAGTGTACCTCTATAGAACATACAACCCAATAATCTAATAGAGCATTCAAGATACAGAGCTCATAATAAGGATGCAACGTATATATGTGGGGTGAAGAAGGTACGAATTGAAATTAGGATGCGGAAACACAAGAGATAGTAGTAGACTAGGCAACTAATAATCTTTTTGTGGTAGCATATCATGTTGCTAAAAGGAGGACCTATCATTCTGTAAGTTTCCAATAGTACTAGATCTATTATCCCATTGTGATTGCTCGTATCTCACAAGAGAGTCATATCACAATGATAAGTCATGGCCCAATATATTAGTGAGGCATTGTGATTACTTGTATCTCACAAGAGAGTCATATCACAATGATAAATCATGTGTCCCAGTGTATTAGTGAGGCGTTGTTAGTCAAAATTTTTGTAATGCTTGAGAGTTTAAATGTTTTTCAGCCTCATGATGTATGAGTCGACTGACATTAGGTTGAATCAACACTTGGTAGCTATTAGGAAAATTTAAACTTAAAAAAGGACCCTCTAAGAAGAGCCATTCATCACTTTTCTATGAAAAAGAGGACCATGGTGAACCTTGTGTATCCTACATCAAAAACCCCACATGTATCATACCTCTGGAAGGCCCATGTGAATGGATTAACTACTTGCTTTAAATGTCAAAATCCATTTATAGCATCCATACATTGTGTTGCTCATAGAACTAGCTTGTGCCTCGTTGATGTTCTAAAGAAGCCGGTTTTAGGCATAGAACACTAATCAAGTTATCAATGAAAGTTCTACCATTTTTAGTAAAAGTGCACAAAAAATGCTTTATTGGAAAGCTTAGATGCCAAATTTAGTTGTTCAATCATACATATGAACTGCATACATAAGGTGAGATGGTTGAGAAGGTCAACAATAATTCACAAAGTATGTGAGTCATTTGAACTCTTTCTTGTGTTCTTAAAGGCCCATAATCTAATATCATTTGGGAGAGTGAGAAACTTTCAGTTTATTTTTAGTCTTCACTTCATGGCATCGATTTTAGAAAAGTTTGCTATCTTAAGTAAGATACTTCAAAGCACTTTAGATGATGTAACAATAGTTGGTGGTCTTTTTAATGACAAATATGGCTCATTTAGATGCAATTTATTGAAGAGCATGTTATTGATATTAATGTTGCCACATTTGATAGCATGGGCTTTTATATTATACCTGATTAGAGGCCTCGAGATGGGTAGCTTAAAATTCTTTGTGGTTCAATGCGAGGAAACATGTATATATCCATTGTTATTCATTAGGTGAAATATGGACTCTCATTTTTGCCCCTTAAGGATTTCCACACCTCCTCTCTCTAGAAAAATGACCATAATGACATGGTGAAATTTTTGTAAGTCAAATCAAAAGTTGGTGGAGATTGCACATTTGGAATCTACTCTTCGGGGACCTTTCAAATGATATATAGCATGATAGATAATTTTTCATATTCAAGAAATTGGTGATGCATGCCATGTCATCAGCAATTTGGGGACTTCTTGAATATGCAAAATTGCCCATCATGCTATATATCATTGGAAAGGTCCCAAAGGGTAGATTCCAAATGTGTAAACTCCACTCACTTTTGAGTTGATTTGCAAAATGAGCCCATTTTTTCTAGAGAGAGGAGGTGTGAAAATCCGTAAAGGGCAAAAACGAGAATCCATATTTTACCTAATGCAAAAAGACTTTGATGGAACGTATTTAGAAAAGGCAATGTCATGTCAAGAAGATTTTTTAGGATTTGAAATTAAAAATCTATTTAAAAGGTTTCCATATAAATATCTTTGTGGGATGTTTAAAAGCTTGGGCACCATGCACATTTCCAAGTGATTTAGAATTAAATAACTATGGATTCAAAGAGATAGATGCACTTGCATTACTTTATGTTGAAGAAGAGGCATTAGAGAATGAAGAATTACTAATTATTAGATGTGCTGGTGGCTAAAAAGATATAGTAGTGATGAAGAGGGAGTATCACTACAAGAGAATCATTGTTTTTCGACGCTTAATTTCCATTACTGGTCACGTAGTCGATATGTGCGTCAAAATAGACGTCAAAATATGCGTGGAAAAAGGCGTCAAAATATCCGTTGAAATATGTGTGGAAAAAGGCGTTGAAATATTCGTCGGAATAACGGTCGATTTTTTTTAAAAAAAATTGAATTTATATAGTTCCCATCTTGGGGTGTGTTTTAACCTTCTCTTTCTACCTCTTTGAGAGAGAGAGAGAGAGAGAGAGAGAGAGAGAGAGAGAGAGAGAGAGAGAGCTGGAGAGAGAGATCGGAGAGAAAGAGAGATAAAGAGAGAGAGAGAGAGGAGCGGATAACTTCCATCACACTCTTGAAGGAGAAAAAATGCTAGCTCTTCCTCCTCATCACTAAGGTGCAATTAAGAAAGTGCTCTATTTTACAATGAAATTAAAGTTCATCATCAACTCTTACTTGTCCTCAACAAGATCCATGGCTCCAAATAAATCTATTTCTAGAAATACTCCATCATTATTGTCAATTTGGTGGAACCGGTTGCCTTGTAGTAGTAGAAGGTAATTCATCCATGTCGTCATCCTCTTCTAGCTCTAGCATGAGAGCTGTCGATGCATCATGATCATATTCAGCTTGAATCTCTTCTTCTTCTAGAGGATTATCTCTAGTGTTTGTTTCTCATTTGAGATGTATTTGCTCAATGAGTACACCTTCATCCGATCCTAATCTCGTGTGAGCCTCACGTACTTCCCCAACTAGTATATCTTCTTGTTGTTCTTCTTGTTGTTCAATAGGTGCTAGTGGTGTATGCTCAACCACCACATGATTTGGGGGGAGTTCCTCAGCATTTGGCAAAAAGTCAACTACTATTTTCATCTCTTCAAATATTTGTTTTCCACGTGGATTTATTTGGATCACAAACAACCATTTATGATCTATCGGGTCTTCCACAAAGATGACTTGCTCACAGTGCTCTGGTATCACAAATGTGTCCCTTTGGTCAATCCATATCTTTGTGCGGTCTACTTGAAGAAATCCACACTTGTCTTTGCATACAATTACTTGCACCCTTTGAGTTACCAACTTGAACCATTTCACATCAAAAATGAACATATCAAACTTTATGAATCCAACCTTGATAATATCTTGGATTGTTCCACAATAATCTAGCATGCCTGCTTTAGTATTGCCATCACTTGCACTTGAACGACTTTCTTGCATGAAATTAGCCTTCACACCGCAATCAAATGTTGTTCTCTTTTTATCTATTCCTTCTACTCGAAAGTGACGTCCACGTGACCAAATTTTCCCAAACTTATGATACTGCAGCACAATAAATGAGTACTTGTATTATATAAATTCATGAAAGCACAACATAAAAGACAATACGTAGATGTCTTCAACTCACATACATGGAAATTACAACCATATGCAAGCTGCTCCTCCTCATCACTTATTGATTCACCATTGTGTTTAGCTTGTAGTATGGTTTACTCAAGCCATTTATTGGAAGGAAAGTCTGGAAGAAGTCCAAGTTCTATTGGGTATGGTAGTGTGTGGGTTGTTCGACTCACTCAAACGAGCTTGGTCCCTTTCAGCCTTCACCAAGTTATATCTCTCAATCCATTTCTCAATAGCATGTGAGTTTAAGATGCAAAATTTATTGATCTTCTCACGCAATGTTACATCCATTGTTCTCACAAGGACTTTCCCTTGTGGCTCTTCCCCAACTAGTCGATCATCTTCTTCTTGTGTCCATAATCTTGGCATATTGGGATCAGACATACTGAGAAATTCAGTTATATCATCAACCACATGAACTAGCAAGTGCAATTGAATGGTTAAAATACTTGTTGGAAAGTATTTCTCAACCGTTGTAACAGCCTTGATGGAGTTTAACGGTGCTGCTTCCAATGTGTATCTACTAATCTCTTTCCTTGATATCCAATGCACCACTGCACCAATTTTGTATATTGTTGCTCTAATGCTCGGGGGGTGCACCTCAAAAAATGTAAGTCTACCACGTGCGATCATTAGGTGGAGTTTTTTTAATCCAAAATATTGGGTAAATTTACAGAAATACAATTACAAGAGGGGTATTTTAATTGTACTTTGGAAAAAAACCCGTAAGTCTATAAAGAAAAAGGGGTAGTTTTATTAGCTCAAAATTCACAGATAAGGGGTTTTTTAAATACCCCTTGAACGCACGTCGTAGGAGGGGCTTCCATATAGTGCACCCCCCGAGTAATGTCATCGTTGAGGAAATCCTTGATGTGGGTATAGGAAGCAACAAATTGTAAGAATTTATGCCAATCATGACTCTTCAAGCCACTAAGCTCATCGTCCTTTCTAAATGCTCCCTTCAAGCAATGCATGCATCCTGTAGGGGTACGAAACTAACTAATGCACTTCTTTACACGCCGTTGCTCTTCCTTTGTCATGAACCAAGGTGCTTTTGATAGCTTCACCTTTCCATCTGCTCTATTTTGGGCCCATAACTGGTGCATGCGTTGAACCTCTTGTAAATCATCTCGTTGTGCCTTGCTCTCCTTTGCTCTTGTGATGGTTTTCCAAAGCACCTCGGCTATATTCTTGAAAATGTGCATTGGGTCAAAAAGATGGTTCACTAGAGGGTCATTCCAGTATGGAAGTTGATGGAAAATGGATAGACGCTTCATTCTTAGAGGTGTATAGGTTGGATCTAGCTGCCATAAGGTCCTCCAATCACTGCTCTTCCATATGCAACGAGACCTCCCTAGAAATCTCTCACGCAAAGGATGGTCCACTGGGTTATACTTCTTGTGGCCCTCGTATACTATCTTCTTCATAGACTTTGAGTATCGAGCCTCAAGTTGCGGCCCACATTATGGATATCCATTATACCCTGACACTAAAAGCCCTGTAGAACATGAAAAAAGATTGTATCAGGTAAGTCTGGATGACATTCATGACTTAACATAATATGTTAACTTAACAAGCTACAGTACTTGAGCACTCTCCATAGCCAGCCAATCACGTATAGTCCACATAAGTATTCCTCTCAATGTTAGCACGTTGTCTAAACCTCTTGGAAATATCATGAACTTCAATGTCCTCCCATAGAACACAAAGCTCCTCAACTAAAGGGGCTAAATACACATCCATGTTCTTCACCTCTTGTACTTTCCATGAACTACCAAGACAATAAAAGATGCCCTTTTTTTATCACTAGCCATGGTGGAAGACTATAGTTAACTAGACAAACATGCCATGTACTCCATGATAAACTTCGTAGACTAAATGGACTCACTCCATCCATCGCTAGTTTGAGTCGAATATGGCAAGCCTCCTCCTGAAAGGCTACCCGCTTCTCTTCAATGTGCTTCCATGCAGGGGAATCTATGGACACACGCATAACACCATCCGTGGACCTAGTGTTACCGTGCCAAGTCACCAATCCTGCAATGGATTTGCACTTGAACATTGTTTTAATCTAAGGGATGATGGAAAAATGTCGTAAAACTTTTCTTGGTACTCTTTTTCCTTGCACATCTTGTCTATATCTTGATGTACCACAATGCAGACATTGTACCTGCAAGATTCCTCCTCAGCGTAAATATCAAATAAGGCTCTACTTCAATCCCTTGTCATTCTATGATTCTGAATACAAGAAAATATTATTTTTTCTTGTTTTTTTCTAGTGAGATAAAAAAATTCTAGAGAGTGGTAAATCAAAATTGGGATATTTTTGGATAAATAAATTCTTCAAATATCAAAAAATATTTTTCTAAAATAAAAAATCAAAATAGATTTTCCAAGGTGCAATTGGAATTAATTAAAATTGATTCAGAAGACCTTAGCCTAAGGGTCCATATTTTTGAAATTTTTTTGATTATGGTCCAATTAAGGTTCCTATGTACCAGTAAGATTAATCCAAGTGTTGGGACAAGATAAATCCAAAGAATAAAAGAAAATACCCAAAAATGAGTAAATGCCCACATAAGAGAAAGAGTTGATCAAGTACTAGGTTTATTAGTTAAAAATTATGGTGTATTAATTAAAAAATGAGATATTTTGGAGTAATCATGCATTTTTGACACATGTGTAAGGAAAAGGGAGACTTTTAAGGAGGCACCTATTTCACATGCTTAGATGAGTTTAAAACTAAAAAATAATTGGATATTTTTGTCTCTCCTCTCTCCTAAATCAAACCAAATCAAAAATTAAGGGAACCAAACTGGTCCAAAACTTGTCCAAAATCAGCCAAACTGAAGCTGGAAAATTCTAGAACTCGGTTGGACTCAGTTAGTGGCTTCCCTCTCCTATAAATAGACCCTCATTCCTTTGTATTATTATCTATGAATTAAACTATACCGATATTACTCTAAACTAGGCTTAATTTCTATTATTCTCTAAAAACCTCTACAAAATTGAAGAGATTGGAGCTTCTCTCTCTCTTCAATCTTCCTTGGTGACTCCTGCGACATACCAAACCAATTGATTGGTTGGGGGCCTCTATAGTGACTAAAGAATCAAGCATTTTAGGAGATAAAGAGTGGATTATGGTCTTTTTTCTATAATTTCTAAATGTTTCTTTCTTCTCAACCCCTCTCAAGCTTGAGAAGCTTTAATTTGAATGGCTTTGAATATTATTGAAATGTTTTAATGTATTGTAATAAAGAAACACATAAATTTCTATTTATGCTTAATTTTAATGGTTTTTAAGCAATTCTCTCTCCCCCAAAGAAGGGTCATTCCTATGACCTATTCTCAATCCAAATGAAGCTTTTCATGAAGCATTTCTCTAATCCAAAAGTATTTTTTATGCTTGTCTAATTGGAGGCCAAAATAATGGCTTAATTTTAATGCTTTTACGATATTTATTTCATAAAGAAATTATGAATCAATCCATAATTGGATAATGATCCAATTAGTGGTCATTCTAATCATACTAATCATATTAAACTTCATTCTCTCAATTAAATTGAGAATTATCAGTAATAGTAGCAGAGCTATGGTAAAATTTTTGTAAAATAAACACATAAAATATTTTCATTCATAATATGAAATGAGGACTTCCTACCATATTCTAGGAATTATCATCCTAGATTAATAGATTGATTCTCATTGTAATCATGAAGAAATTTATTTTTATGATTATGCATAATTAGTAAATTAGAAAAAAGAGAAATTTTTGGTAATTTATTTTTATGTTAAAAGAGTAATCCCCAAGACATTGGAAATCCATGTATTCCAATGATTTAGAGAATAAAAATTGGAATGCTAAAATAATGTATAATTTATGAAAGATTTTAGTTAAATTTATCTTTTTGTATAGATAAACTTTTATGATGAAAGAGGAATTCCCACCATATTGAAATTCAATTATTTAAATAAAGAAAGTATAATTCCTAGTGCAAAGGAATTAATGAAGATTTTTATTTAATTTTTAAGAGAAAATATAGTTAAATTTATCTTTTTGTATAGGTAAAATTTTATGATGAAAGAGGGATTCCCACCATATTGGAATCCAATTAATTAAATGAAGAAAGTGTAATTCCTAGTGCAAAGTAATTAATGGAGATTTTTATTTAAATTTTAAGAGAAAAATTTAATTAAATTTATCTTTTTGCATAGACAAGTTTAAATGATAAAAGAGGAATTCCTACTATATTGGAATTCAAATGTTTAGATGAGAAAAGTGGAATTTTTAGCTTTAAGAAAATAATGGTTATTTTTATGTAATTGTTAAAAATAATTTTAATAGATTTAATTAGGGAAAAGAGGAATTCCCATGATAATTGGATTGCACTCATTGAAATGAGAAAAATAAGGATTTCAAGTTTATTCAAAAAAATAGGTATTGATAATTTAGTTAAAAGATGAGTTTCCATGATGATTGAGAAAAGATGGGTTTGAATTAAATTCTAATGTCAAAAGATGAATTTCTATCATAATTCTACCTAATGAATTAAGGTTGAGAATTTATATGGGAAAAAGAAAATCTTGGATAATTGAATTGGTAAAATCACTAAATGGATATTTACCCAAAAACTAGATGTTTAGTTGAAAGTAATCTTGGTAGAACTAAACTGAATGAATTTAGTTAGAGTACGTGAGGTCGGACAGTAAACCTAATTGTCCTTCTCTCGATTTGAGTCAGACAAAAACTTCGTGACCAATTCCAGTTACTAAATCCAAAGAATAGACTACCGGAACTAATCTAGTTTTTCCTTGACCAATCTCACCAAGAATCTAGTTGGATAAATGGATAAACTGATGGCTAGATTACCCTCATGAGAGATCAAGGATCCTTATTATTGAAACGGGGAATTATTGGAAAAAGGGTCTTTGGAACCAATCTCAAACTGGAATCTCACTTGTATTGGAAACTTTGTTTTCCATTCAAAGGACTGTATTACGCCAGAATGTTGGAGGAAGCATTTGGCTTATGTTTTTCTAAAGGAGGTTTGTTGGAGCAGCTGGCGGGGAGTCATCAAGGGACGTCGCCCGCAGCAAAGCCTATCAAGGTCTTGATCACCCTCGGTACGGTTAAAATGGTGCGCTTCCGTCGGTGAGGGCCGACAAAGTGGTCCCTGAGTGAAGTGCTAGGACACCGAAGGAGGATCCTAGAGGGTTCTCACCAGGCAATGCACGGGCTCGTGGTTGCTAGGACACCCAGGCGTACGTTGAGGAAGATATGTGATGGACAAAAAGGAAAGGTTTTTGGGAACAAAAATTTGATACTGGATCTTGTTGGTTGGCCAGCTGGTCTTCAACAGAGAGTTGAGATGATGCATTTTTGTAATACAATGGACTTGGAATTTTGAAAAACGATGATTGAAAATATTATGATTTTATTCAAGGATTGTATTAAAGCCAGTCCAATCTGTTATAAATAGCAATTTCATATTAGGTGTGTATGTGGTGTGCCTATTTGATTTTTGTATGAATCGCCGGCTAGGGGGCCTGGGAACTCTTTTCCCCGGTACCCGGGCAAAAACCCAATCAAATCTTTATAAAGGAATCCCACCAATTTAGTGGTCGGGTGGTTGGCTAACCCATGGGCCGGATGGGGTTAGGCTAGATCGGAGGATTCCTGAGAAACAACTAGACACGATTAGTTACGTTAACCAATTTAAATCCTGAGAAGACCTTGTTCTATGGGAAGGGATCATCGGTTTGGTGATTCCATGGACCAAGTGCAAGTCTCTTCTTGATCTGACCATGTGACTTCAGGCTTGGTCAGATCAGTTTAATTTAGTTAAGACTTGACTTGTTAGAGCAATCTCCTAGTTAAAAGATTTTTCACCTTCTTGGCGGAATCGCACATGCCTTCCGGGGCGAGGGAAGTCTTCCGAGCCCGATCTCGGAGAGGGACCGCCTCCGGGCTAGCCTCTCGTCCTGGACATCGGCGAGTGTGCTGCAAGACCCCCGCCCCACGCAGGAGGCCGCAAGGACCCCTGGAGCGGGTGGGCGGGGAACTCACAGCAACTAGTATCAGAGTGTTGTTGAAAGCTAATAAGGATAAACAAATTCTTATCAAAAATTGATAATAAAAACTTAGAAAAAGCATTTTTCATAATGTATTTTCATTCCGTAAGCTTCTTTAATGAAGAATTTTTAATCAAAGAAATTATTTTTATAGATGGAAGTTCCCTATTTATCTGGTATTCCTGACCACCAGTCTCAAGATATGACTACGTTCACCTTCGAGCATCTCATCTCTTCCGCTTCAACTCGAACAAGCCGAGCAAGACACATGCCACTTCGAGGATTTATATTTTCCTGACCCAGCGAAGAGATGACAGCATAAGTGGTTTGCAGGGCAGTATGTCCACGCCTCTTGCGATCGACGTGCAATGCTGTGGCAAAACCTCTCATTGGCAATGATTCTGTTAAAGCTAAAAATGGTGCGTGGTGTCATTCTATATCATTCGACGCCTCGAAATTTCAGATTTTCATACCAAGTCTACAGACTCCTTAGTTGCTTTATTCCTAAGGAGAAGATAATAGCTCCCTTTTTAGTAAGTGAACGTTTGTATCAAGGCATGGCTTGCCCAGTACCGTTGTCTTATGCGTCTCCCGAGGAGATTTTGAATTTTGGAGCCAAGCTGCTCTATGTACATATTGCAACTTTTATATAAATAAAGAAATGTTTTCTGGAGAAAAAATCCCTGTTGTTTAAGTGATTGTTTATAGACAAACTGTTGAAGAAAAATCTGTTATCAGACATATGTCATAGATCTCCAATAAGATCATTGTCTTGTTTAAGAAATTATTTTCTGAACTTGTTAAGTCTTAGGATCTCGTGGACGATATCAAAATAAAAATTTAATAATATATAATTTTTGGCAGAATCATGAGACGAGGAAACCGTGGCCGTCATCCAGACCCTCTCTCTGAAGATGATGAGCTTGACCTTGATGTTCGCAAGGCTCTTTTATAGGACTCTAGGATCCTTCAAAGGAGAAGGGGAGAACCTGGGCGAGGTTGTGGAGAAATGGGTGAAAGCCATGGAAGAATATTTTGACGTCACAGGCTACAATGAGCGGAGCAAAATGGCTCTTGCCAGGCAAAAAATAGTGGAAACAGCCAGGGTGGCATGGAGGAACCACGGTGACACCAACCGTCTGGACATAAATACTCAGTCGTTCTAGCCGACCTTAAAACCTATTTGAGAAAGAGATTTTATCCCCCTAGATTTTTGGAAACCAAAATGAATGAATTCTTAGAGCTAAAGCAGGGGAGCAAAACCATCAAGGAATATCACCAAGCCTTTGCTCTTCTACTCAAATATTCACCACCTCTAGATGAAGAGCAACTCATGGCCAGGTTCATTCGGGGAATGGATGAACCCTTGGATACACTGGTCAAAAATACCAAGCCAGTGTCCATGGTAGAAGTTGTCAGAATGGCGAAGGACTTTGCCAAAGCTTTCATCTCGTAAAAGTCCCGCTAAAGCCAGCTCCCTCATCGTTCAAGAGATTTCAGACAGCGGGAAGTTCTTCCAACTTTTCCAAAGAGACACCAAGGTCCTAACCAGAATGTGGAGATAGGAAGCTTCAGAAATGAAGGAAGAGCTTTCCCCCCGAAGTACATTCTTAGGAACTTCGGCTCTCTCCAGAATGCAAAGAGAGACCTTCGAAGCGAGAACAGATGCTTCAGATGTCAGGGACTTGGGCACCAGCTCAAGGATTGCCCATCTCCTTCTGTGGACCAAGGAAGCCAGGGTCCCAGAGTTCCGAGATAGACTCCTTCATATCACTCCAATCAGGGTCCCCAAAGCACCAAAATCAGGGTAACCCTAGAAGAGTGCCAGCTCAGCCTGCAGCCTCCATGCAAAGCAGTCTCCGAACTCTCTCCCAGAATTGGAATAACCAAAGAGAGAGAGTTCCACCTCAGACTGTAGCAGCCACAACAGTCACCATAGCTGAGGAAGTGGAGGAAGAGAAAGGACAGATCTATGCAGCAATTGAGCATCAGGGGAATAACCGTCAATTCTCAGTCCTCCAGACTCCAGCAGAGTACTAGGGTAAGAAATTCAAGCTTTTCATTGATTCAGGTAGTACTCATTCTTTTATTTCCCCAGGATGTCTGCGTAAATTAGTCCTAAATAAAAAATTAGGAAAACCTATGCAAGTGGAATTAGCCAGTGGGAAGATTCTTTTCACTCACCTTGAGACTAACCTTATTCAGTTTAGCTTAAATGGTAACGTAACAGAGTGCCAGTTCAGAGTCCTACCCCTGGGAATATATGATGGAATCCTTGGAATGGATTGGCTCCAAAAGAATCACGCTGACATTCATTGTCACAAAGGAACCCTCTTTCCTAGACCTTCATGGGAATAAAGTTCAAGGAATTGGAATTTTCGGATCCCCAGTGCTACAATTAGTCAAGGCTTCCAAATTATTAAAAGGGCTCAGAAAAAGGCAAGCTGTGTATGTTGTTAAAATGAATCCGCCCGGTAGACATAAAATGCAAGGCTAAAGAACCAGAGTGGTTAAGTGAGTTTGCAGATGTATTTCCTAAAGAGCTGACTGAGATGCCTCCATATCGTGAAGTAGATCATGAGATCGAATTAACCCCCGGAGCTCAGCCGCAGTAGCCCAGCGCGTGCATACAAAATGCCAGTCCCTGAAGCCATAGAACTTAAGGAGCAGTTAAGACAACTGTTAGAGCAAGGATTCGTCAGACCCAGTGTCTCACCTTGGGGTGCGCCCGTTCTCTTTCAAAAGAAGAAAGATGGAATGTTAAGACTTTGTATTGACTACAGAGGACTGAATCAATTAACAATTAACAATAAGTATCCTATTCCTAGGATTGATGAACTTTTGGATCGGTTGAGTGGTACCCAAATGTTTATAAAGATAGATCTCAAATCTGGGTACTACCAGATAAGAATCAAGGAGCAAGACATCCCAAAGACAGTATCCCAAAGACAGCATTCAATACTCGCTATGGGCATTATGAGTTCACAGTCATGCCGTTTGGATTGACTAATTCCCCGGTGACATTCAATCGTCTTATGCAAGATATTCTCAAAGAATACTTGGATGATTTTGTTCTTGCCTTCTTTGATGATATCTTAGTATACTCGAAGAATGCTGCAGACCATGAAGATCATGTGCGCAAAGTCCTGGAAATCCTAAGGAAACACCAACTCTTTGAAAAGAAGAGCAAGTGTTCCTTCTCTGTTGACCAGGTGGAATACTTGGGATTCATAGTGTCAAAGGATGGGATTTCTCCTGACCCCGCAAAGATCCAAGCAGTAGTTGAATGGCCAGAACCCAAGTCAGTAAAGGAAGTCAGAGGATTCCTAGGATTAACCCGATGGTATAGGATCTTTATACCTAGGTATGCATAGATAGCATCCCCTTTAACTAACCTTCTCAAGAAAAGTACACTTTTTCAGTGGACTACTGCAATTGGACTACTACAATGTGTCAGAGTGCCTTTGACAAGTTGAAGACAACCTTAGTAACCAACCCTGTCCTTTAAATTGCTCGATTTTACCAAACCCTTTGAGGTAGTTACTGATGCTAGTGGATTTGCCTTAGGCGGTGCTCTAATGCAGGAAGGTCATGCCACTAGTGGCCTATGAATCTAGAAAACTCAGAACACATGAGAGGAATTATGCCATCCACTATGACTTGGAGTTACTCTCAGTAGTGTATGCTCTGAAGTTGTGGAGACATTATCTTTTGGGACAAAAGATTCACCTTGATGACATATCATCAAAGTCTGAAGTGGATCTTCACCCAAAGGGATATCAACACGCATCAAAGGAGATGGATGCAGACCCTGCAGGAATTTGATTTTGAAATTAAGTATCGACCGCGCAGAAAGAAAATGTGGTTGCAGATGCGCTCAACAGAAAAGCCTCCTTGCTCGCAATTACAGTGGTGTCAAATCCATTGATCAATGAATCAAAGGAGAAAATCATGCAGGACAAATTCTTTGCCCCTATTGCTACCCTTCTTATGCAGGAAAGCAAGACTCCTCAGGAAATGAGTCGAGTTCTTGGATACAAACTAGATGAAGGATGCATGTATTATAATAATCGGCTATGTATCCCCAATGATGCGGGAATAAAGGGAAGAATTCTGAGAGAAGCCCATGATAAGCTGATAGCTGGACATATCCAGGGTTTATAAAAACCTATATGTCTATGAAGAAAAGCTTCTTCTGGCGAGGACTCAAAAAGGATGTACTTGATCATGTAAGAAAATGCTTAATGTGCCAAAGAGTCAAGGCAGAGAGAGTCAAGATGCCAGGGAAACTGTAGCCTCTAGACATTCCACAGATGAAGTGGGAATGCATCAGTATGGACTTTGTCACTGGATTACCTTCAGTGCAATCAGGTTACAACTCCATTTTTGTGGTAGTTGATAGGCTAACCAAAGTTGCCCATCTAATTCCAGTGAAAGAAACATACTCTGCAATGGATGTTGCCAGAGTTTTCCTTAAGGAGATCTTCAGATTACATGGTTTACCCAGGAGGATAGTAAGTGACCGAGATCCCAAATTCACATCGAAATTTTGGACTGCATTCTTTGAAGTAGTAGGAACTTTCTTGGATCTTAGCACAGCCTACCACCCCGAAACAGATGGCCAGACGGAAAGGGTGAATCAAGTAATTGAAGATATCCTTTGGTCATGCTGTATGCAAATAAAAAGAGATTCGAGAGAGAGTTTGAAGAATCAGATATGGTCTTCATTTGAGTACGACCAAAAAGAAGTTCCTTATCTATAGGGAAGTACAAGAAGCTCTCTCCCAGATACTGTGGGCTGTATGCTATCATAAAGAAAGTGGGCGATCTAGCCTACAAACTTCTTCTGCCTCCCCATATCAAGGTACATGGTGTATTCCATGTCAGTTTGCTTAAGAAGTAAGTATCTAGCCCGAATCATGTGCTTGATGAGGATGAGCAATTGATCTCTCTGACTTAAGGCCAGATGGTACTCCAACATGAGGAAATCCTTGACGTTCGGGAGAAGATTCTCATAAGAAGAGTCCTCGGAGAATTCTTAGTAAAGTGGAAGTTCTTCCCTCTAGAAGACGCCACCTGGGAGAAAGAAGAAGAGTTGGCGAAGGATTACCCTCACTTTGCGAGATGAGGACATCTCACGTTTTTCAAGTGAGAGAGGATGTAAGATTCCTCCTCAGCTTGAATATCAAATAAGCCTCTACTTTAATCCCTTGTAATCATTCTATGATTCTGAATACAAGAAAATATCATTTTTCCTTGTTTTGCCTAGTGAGATAAAAAAATTCTAGAGAGTGGTAAATCAAAATTGGAATATTTTTGGATAAATAAATTCTTCAAATATCAAAAATAATAAAAGGGAACCAAATTGGTCCAAAACTTGTCCAAATTCAGCCAAACTGAAGCTAGAAAATTCTAGAACTCGGTTGGACTCAGTTAGTGGCCTCCCTCTTCTATAAATAGACCCTCATTCCTTTGTATTATTATCTGTGAATTAAACTATGTTGATATTACTCTAAACTAAGCTTAATTTCTATTATTCTCTAAAAACCTCTACAAAATTGAAGAGATTGGAGCTTCTCTCTCTCTTCAATCTTCCTTGGTGACTCCTGCGACATACCAAACCAATTGATTGGTTGGGGGCCTCTATAGTGACTAAAGAATCAAGCATTTTAGGAGATAAAGAGTGGATTATGGTCTTTTTTCTATAATTTCTAAATGTTTCTTTCTTCTCAATCCCTCTCAAGCTTGAGAAGCTTTAATTTGAATGGCTTTGAATATTATTGAAATGTTTTAATGTATTGTAATAAAGAAACACATAAATTTCTATTTATGCTTAATTTTAATGGTTTTTAAGCAATTCTCTCTCCCCCAAAGAAAGGTCATTCCTATGACCTATTCTCAATCCAAATGAAGCTTTTCATGAAGCATTTCTCTAATCCAAAAGTATTTTTTATGCTTGTCTAATTGGAGGCCAAAATAATGGCTTAATTTTAATGCTTTTACGATATTTATTTCATAAAGAAATTATGAATCAATCCATAATTGGATAATGATCCAATTAGTGGTCATTCTAATCATACTAATCATATTAAACTTCATTCTCTCAATTAAATTGAGAATTATCAGTAATAGTAGCAGAGCTATGGTAAATTTTTTGTAAAATAAACACATAAAATGTTTTCATTCATAATATGAAATGAGGACTTCCTACCATATTCTAGGAATTATCATCCTAGATTAATAGATTGATTCTCATTGTAATCATGAAGAAATTTATTTTTATGATTATGCATAATTAGTAAATTAGAAAAAAGAGAAATTTTTGGTAATTTATTTTTATGTTAAAAGAGTAATCCCCAAGACATTGGAAATCCATGTATTCCAATGATTTAGAGAATAAAAATTGGAATGCTAAAATAATGTATAATTTATGAAAGATTTTAGTTAAATTTATCTTTTTGTATAGATAAACTTTTATGATGAAAGAGGAATTCCCACCATATTGAAATTCAATTATTTAAATAAATAAAGTATAATTCCTAGTGCAAAGGAATTAATGAAGATTTTTATTTAATTTTTAAGAGAAAATATAGTTAAATTTATCTTTTTGTATAGATAAATTTTTATGATGAAAGAGGAATTCCCACCATATTGGAATCCAATTAATTAAATGAAGAAAGTGTAATTCCTAGTGCAAAGTAATTAATGGATATTTTTATTTAAATTTTAAGAGAAAAATTTAATTAAATTTATCTTTTTGCATAGATAAGTTTAAACGATAAAAGAGGAATTCCTACTATATTGGAATTCAAATGTTTAGATGAGAAAAGTGGAATTTTTAGCTTAAAGAAATTAATGGTTATTTTTATGTAATTTTTAAGAAGAATTTTAATAGATTTAATTTAGGGAAAAGAGGAATTCCCATGATAATTGGATTGCACTCATTGAAATGAGAAAAAGAAGGATTTCAAGTTTATTCAAAAAAATAGGTATTGATAATTTAGTTAAAAGATGAGTTTCCATGATAATTTAGAAAAGATGGGTTTGAATTAAACTCTAATGTCAAAAGATGAATTTCCATCATAATTCTACCTAATGAATTAAGGTTGAGAATTTATGTGGAAAAAAGAAAATCTTGGATAATTGAATTGGTAAAATCACTAAATGGATATTTACCCAAAAACTAGATGTTTAGTTGAAAGTAATCCTGGTAGAACTAAACTGAATGAATTTAGTTAGACTACGTGAGGTCGGATAGTAAACCTAATTGTCCTTCTCTCGATCTAAATCAGACAAAACTTCGTGACCAATTCAAGTTACTAAATCCAAAGAATAGACTACCGGAACTAATCTAGTTTTTCCCTGACAAATCTCACCAAGAATCTAGCTGGATAAATGGATAAAATGACGGGTAGATTACCCTCATGAGAGATCAAGGATCCTCATTATTGAAACTGGGAATTATTGGAAAAAGGGTCTTTGCAACCAATCTCAAACTAGAATCTCACTTGTATTGGAAACTCTGTTTTCCATTCAAAGGACTGTATTACACAAGAATGCTGGAGGAAGCATTTGGCTTATTTTTTCTAAAGGAGGTTTGTTGGAGCAGTTGGCGGGGAGTCATCAAGGGACGTCGCCCGCGGCAAAGCCTGCCGAGGTCTTGATCACCCTCGGTACGGTTAAAATGGTGCGCTTCCGGTACGATGGGTGAGGGCCGACAAAGCGGTCCCTGAGTGAAGTGCTAGGACACCTAAGGAGGATCTTAGAGGGTTCTCACCAGGCGATGCACGGGCTCGCGGTTGCTAGGACACCCAGGCGTACGTCGAGGAAGATATAAAAGGAAAGATTTTTGGGAACAAAAATTTGATACTGGAGCTCATTGGTTGGCCAGCTGGTCTTCAACGGAGAGTTCAGATGATGCGTTTTTGTAATACAATGGACTTGGAATTTTGGAAAATGATGATAAAAAATATTATGATTTTATTCAAGGATTGTGTTAAAGCCAGTCGAATCTGTTATAAATGGCAGTTTCATATTGGGTGTGTATGTGGTGTGCCTATTTGATTTTTGTATGAATCGCTGGCTAGGGGGCCTGAGAACTCTTTTCCTCGGTACCCGAGCAAAAATCCAATCAAATCTTTATAAAGGAATCCCATCAATTCAGTGGTCGGGTGGTTGGCTAACCCATGGGCCGGATGGGGTTAGGCTGGATCGGAGGATTCCTGAGAAACAACTAGACATGATTAGTTACGTTAATCAGTTTAAATCGTGAGAAGACCTTGTTCTGTGGGAAGGGATCATCGGCTATGCCTCGAAAATGAAGAAAAAAGCGGTGATTCCATGGACCAAGTGCAAGTCTCTTCTTGATCTAACCATGTGACTTCAGGCTTGGTCAGATCAGTTTAATTTAGTCAAGACTTGACTCGTTAGAGTAATCTCCTAGTTAAAAGATTTTTCACCTTCTTGGCGGAATCGCCCGTGCCTTTCGGGCGAGGGGAGTCTTGCAGGATAGGTCTCAGAGGGACAGCCCCTGGGCTAGCCTCTCTCCCAGACATTCGTGGGCTAGGCCCCGAGTGTGCAGGACCTTGCCCCGCGTGAGAGGCCGTCGCCCCTCAGCGGCAGGACCCCCGGAGCAGGCGGGCAGGGACCTCACAGTACCACAATTGTTTTCGGGTGATATCATTGATTTAGGCACGGGGTCCCTTTTGTAATTCGTTTCTGAGAGCATCAAACTTTTGCTGACAATTTTGTAAAATTTCACTACTAAGCAACGAGATAACGTTGCTAATTTTGTTGCTACATAGTGTCAGTACTCTAGTGCCATTATTACTTTGTATTTCTATCTTTTTTTCCCTCTTGTACTAACATACATGCTTTTTTATATATCCAACTCTTTTTTTAATCTACTCTAGTGTTTTTTTGTAAGGTTCCACCTCTTTTTTTAAAACATGTATGATATGGATAACTCCAATGCAATTTTCATTTACTGTTTGGAAATTATTTCCTAGTATATATCAATATTTTTTTCACCCTACTATTACTGCTGCTGTCAACAGTGAAAAAACATTGTTATGCAAAGAAAAAACGATGGCACGAGCAGCCACATCTATGTGGTAAGTAGTTAATCCTGCATTCATGTACTTAATTTCTTTAAAGATTTATATTAAATGTGTACACTTTCTCATTATGTAATGTAGGAGGATAATGAAAGTGGTTAGGATGAAGGTGAAGGTGATAGTGGTGGTGGGAGGATACATATGACGATGGAGAGGATTATAATTATATTTAAAGATAATCTTCACAATATTATGAAAATTATCTTAGTTTGCTTGTTTTTTATTACACTCTACATTTTAACCTTGTACTACATGCTTCCTTTATTCACAACATGAATATCTTGTTTTTTTTTAAGGTTTATATATAAGTGATATGTGAAACATGATGTGGACTACTGTCAATATATGTAACTTGTATTTTTGAATGAATCTTGTTCATATAAATGTATTTTAAGTTTTTTATAATATGTTGTGAATATTGTATTTTTCATGCATGTGTTAGTCTTTTAAAATAAAATTGGGGCCATGAGGATATCGAATTGGAGAGAGAAACGTAATTGTTTCTCTCCCAAAATGTCCCACCTATTTTCACTACAATAGAATGAGGGTTTAGTAGCAAAAATAGCAACTCTTTTATAACTAGGAGGTATTGGAGATGTCGGGCCTATATTGTTGCTAAACATGCTGCTATTTTCGTTACAATGGGTTCGCTGCTCAGTAGAGCGAATGTACTGCATAATAAAAAAAAGATGGGGCAAACTAGGGAGTCTACACCAGTCTGTCCCAGGCTCCAGCTTTTTTTTCTCTAATGTAGACATAGTAAAATTATCATAACTTCACATTATCATGGACAAGTCTAATGTAAAACTTACAAATACCAAAAAGTAAAGACATTTGCAAACCATGGTTTTAGGAATGTCAAAATTCAATTACAATACTTACGGATTACATAAGTGTATATTTCCAAAAAACTCATATACAAGATACAACGTAATAAAAACCTATGGAGCTAGGGGCTATCTAGATCTCATGTTGTGTGATTGGTATTGTTCCTTGCGGCTCTAGCCCCTTTTCTTCTCACATTTCCATTACTATAGGCATGGACATTTGCACCACCGTTTCTAGTTATATGATCCCAAAAAACAATACAACTAACACAAGTGAGAATCAGTGTTTTGTAAAAACAAAGAGGTTTAGGATTTAGGAATGTACTTATGTGCCATGATTTCCAAGCATCTCCTCTAGTAATGATAATTTATCCTTCATAGAGCTGGCAAACCCCGTTGTAATGCAAAATCATATTCCTCTTGCCGTCCACTGCTTCAAGCTACAGTTGTATGAACAAATGAATATTTTAGAAAGTTATTATTTAAGATAAACTTCTTTAATTAAAAGATAGGATACAATTTGAGGCTAATATATACTTACAAATATTATTGGGATATCGACTCCTCCTTCATGTGTAACATCAAACCTCAAGTTATTTGCCATCTATATAAGAAAGAACATGAATACTTAAAACTCTTATGCATAAGAAGCTACTAGCATGCATAGGAAGCTACTGGCATGCATTGGTTTGCAATACCGGCATGCGTAGGAAGCTACCGGCATGCGTTGGTTGCTACCGGCATGCACAGGAAGCTACTGGCATGCACAGGAAGCTACCGGCATGCATCGATAGCACCTGGCATGCATTGATAGCACCCAACATGCATAGGAAGCTACCGGCATATGTTGGAAGAAGCTACCAGCATGCATTGGATGCTACCGGAATGCATAGGTTGCTACGTGCATGCGTAGGTTGCTGCTTGCCTGCATGCATTGGTTTCTACCGGCATCATGCGTTGGTTGCTACTGGTATGCATAGAAAGCTACTGACATGTCGGTAAGTACCGGCATACTTAAGTAGTACCCGGCATGTAATGGGAGCTTCCAGTGCATTCCGGTAGCTACATGCATGCCTAGGCAGCACTCGCATAATGCATAAGCCTTATACATAAGGCTCATGCATACTATGCATAAGGTTCATGCATAGCTTTCATAGATTGCATGAGGCTATGCATTCGTAGCCTACATAAAGCTAGCGGCATAAGCCTCATACATAAACCTTATGCATAAGCTGCCACATACATGAGGCTTATGTATTAGCCATATGGATAAGCTTAATACATAAGCCTGATGTATGCGGCTTAATCATGAGGCTTATGCATGAGCTTATACATAAGCCTCATGTATGCGGCTTCTTATGTGTGAGGCTTATGCATAAAACCTCATGCATAAAGCTTATGTACCCGGCTTATGCATTGGAGAAGCCCCCAAATCCACTACCCAATGGGATGTTAAGACACTCAATCTTCTTTCAACTCCCTTTTTTTGGTGAGTTGAAGATCAATCATCTCTTATACCCCATGCACATCTTCAATAATGTGGCAACAAATATTTAGGACCATGTAATTCGTAAAAGAGATACTAAGGGTGCAAAGGATAACCTGCAAAACATTGGTTGTCTTTAAAGTGCATGACTTATTATAGAAGAGAGTGGAAATGTGGTCCTACCAATAAAGGCAGCATGAGTATTGACCAAGAATGAGCAAAGGAAGATAAAAAGCATGATTGCCTCTTTTTGTACACCAATGGGAGTATTGTATTCATTGAAGGGTTCCTTCACAAAGATCAAAAAGAAAGGAGAGGAGAAATTACATGGCATGAAGACACATGATTGGGATAATATATTACAAGTATTCAAATATTCTTTTATTTATTTTCTCTTTATGGTACACCTAATTTAAAGGCTCATATACTAACTTTATATTTTTTTCAAAGCACAATGAGAGAGACTATTTACAAAACAGGAAGCTTGGTGAGGTATGAATCTTGTCTTGAATTCACTATTTAAATTATATTTAATATTTAGTTTTCTCATGAAATCACAAGTTGTGTATAATAAATAGTATACATGATTGCTATGTATGTAGGTATATATCCTCGAAGGAGATAGATTCTACATCCATTCAGATCACTCTTCTCAATGCTATTGCGGTAGTGTGTATGATCGAGGAAAGCTTTCCTAGAACAATACTCACTAGCCAATTGCATCTTGTGGTACATTTGATTGATGAAGTGGCACTTTGTAGTGTTGTTCATGTTTGATGGATGTTTTTCCTTGAAAGGTTCATGAAAACCTTAAAGGACTTTGTGATACAAAGAGAAAGGCCAAAAGCAAGCATTGCAAAGGGATGATTGATGTAAGAGTCTCTTGTGTATAGTGTATATCTCAGAACATCTCTCTAAAATAGTTCCTCCATGCCATGATTTTGGAGTAATGAGGAGGATGACCAACTAATGACTAATATGCCACAAGCAAAAGGAAGGTAACGAAGAATGGATGAAGAATTATGCCAAAAGGTGAACACATTCTCCATTATAAATAGTCCTATCATGGAGAAGTGGATTAAGAGATACAAGGATGCAATCGATAGATGAAAGAATGAGAGAAGAGAATTTAGAAGAGCAAAAGACACTTGCCATTTCACCTGACTTAGAGCCTCTCCCAAGGGTGATCAATATAGAATGGCTTCATAAGGCAATATCAAAGGCATAAAAAAATAGAGAGATGATTATAATAGACAAGCAAGAGTATGCAGGAGGATGTGACCCTCAAGTAAGTATATCCTTGATCTCTTTCTTATGCTTTAATTATTATATACCTTGTTTAATGCGCTATACTAAATACCATTGATTTTGCTTAATGTTAGTACATATTATATAATGTAATATGGTCAGAGGGAAGGTACTTTTGCAAAAGCATGTGGATTCTAAAAGAAAAACATTTGATTATGGTGTCATGGCAACTTTTGAGTAAGAAAGTCAAGCTAGTAGACATGATACCAATGTCATAGAGGACAATCTTGAGTATTGTGGAACTATTTAAGATATTCTTGAGGTTGGGTTTAGAGCATTCAATCTATTCATCTTTGATGTCAAATGGTTCAAGGTGATATATAGAGACACTAAGAAACCATGAAGAAACATCCAAATGGTTTTTTCCAAATTGATTTCACCAAGATTTGGAATGATGAAAAAGATACTTTCGTACTACCTCAACACTGTCAACAGCTTAGTACCCAAACCAATGACTAGTAAATCATGATGTAGTATAATGAATGTGTAGATTTCAAGTATGATTAATGAAAATCCCTTTGCTTTGTGATTTTAGACTTTGTTTCACGTAGATTGCATTGATCCAAAGTGGTGGTATGTTAAACAAGTTTTCTCTCATTTAAAGCATATCTTTCAAGAACAAGATGTTAAGACCGAATCTCTAGATGAGATGTAAGTACTATCTCAAATGGACAGAAGATGATGAGTTACGGCCTATTGATCATGACAATGCTTTATTGGATGGATATAGTGATATTGACATTAAATCCCATCTTTTTATTGAGCTTTCATTAGATGTAGAGATTGATGAAGCAACACAAATGGATCTATTACAAGATGGGATAGATTCATGATCTTAAGATTGTTTAGGTAATCATTTCATTACTCATTCAAAAAAAATTCTTTCAAACTATCTCTTTTTTTTTAACATGGCTTTAAGGGTTTACGCTAGATGTTTTTTTTTTAACATGGCTTTAAGGGTTCACTCCAGATGTTTTTTTCAAACCACTATTTTTTTCTCAAAAAATATGATATATAAAACTTCAAATCAATCGCATTCATTATTCCACATACACATCCACATTCGTACATCCACATCCATACATCCACTTCCACATCCGCATTCATACATACATATCCATATCCACATTCATACATCCATTTTCACATTCACATTCATACATCTACATCCCCATTCACATTCATACATCCACATCCACATTCATACATCCACATCCCCATTCACATTCATACATCCACATCCACATTCATACATCCACATCCACATTCACATTCATACATCCACATCCACATCTACATTCATACATCCACACTCATACATCCACATCCACATCCATACATCCATTTTCACATCCACATCCACATCCACATCCACATCCATACATCCATTTTCACATCCACATGGGCTTCATCACAGTGGTCGTAATAGTAAAAGCTCCATTTCTGCTTGCTTTACCTCCATTTGGAAACCCTTTCTCCACAATAGTGCATGCTGTCATGCTAAGAAGAAAGCCCAATCCATGCTCACACACCCAAAAAAGTGCACATTCTAAGATTCAGACTGGTATACCTGCATGAGGATTCGCACCAGCTCGGTGCTTCCAAATCGAGCAGCTTCCAGAAAAAATAAAAATAGTTAAGAGCACCCTCAGAGCACCAGGCCTTCTACACAAGGCCTTCTACACAGAGGATGAGGTAGAGGTTGTGGACGCCCGACTTGTCTCCTCCAAGATTACGACGGGCATACCGATGTTTGCGTCGGTATTCTAACGTCGGTATGCCCTAAACCTCTAGTAGTGAATCTTCGAGAGAGATAGAGATTGAATCTAGATTCTAGAGAGAGAGAGAGAGTGCTACAAAATGAGTAGTTCAAACAATAAGTATAATCATAATATATTTTTTCAAGGCTTAAAAATCCCTAAGATTGTTTGAATTCCAGGGTAGCCGTTATGTATATGGATAAATTGCACAAATTTAGAGAGAGGATATGTGTGAAGAGATTCTAAATGCTTGTAGAAGTAAATAAATATAGATATCACGCCTAGAAATTAAGAACAGTAGGATTGCCCATGTGGAAGGAGTCAATTTAGGAACTAAATTCTACAGAGAGAAGATGAAAACAAGGAGATTTCTAGAGAGACAAGGAGTAATTCTAGTGAGAGAAAGAAAATTGACCTAAATAAGTAAAGTTAAGGTCGAGGATATATTAAATCCCTAAAATTAATTTATATTATCAATATTATTTCAATTACAATTAGATTAGACACAAATTTCATCAATGAAGGTATACTTTTAGAGAGAGAGAGTCTCAGTTACTCTCTGATCAAGATATTTAGGATATCACGATTATATCTCTAAAATAAATTACTTGAAAAGAATAAATTCCATAAATTTAAGGGTAATTTTTTAGAGAGAGAAAGGTGAGAAACTCTTTCTCTCTCTAGATTTCTAAGGTGTGAAATTCAATAAATGAAGGTACAAATCTTATTTTGAGCTTTAGAAAATAAAATTGGAGAAGTGTGAATTATTGAGAATTTTCTCTTTCTAAAAGTGTAAAATCTTAGACCCTTATAGAGGTATAAGATACTCTTTTAACTTTAGCTTCTCATCTAGATCATTAATTTGATTAAGACCTCAAAGAGATTCCTCTTTTGGTATAGCCTCCTCCAAAGCTCCTATTGCTCCTAATGCTCCATTGCAACTCCATTGCTCCAAGAAAAACAAAAAGATTACAAATCAAACAAGCAACTCATTTCAAACTTCTACAACCAGTGGATTTCTGCTCCATCCATGCAAGATAAGTTTTTAGCTTAGAAAGAGATTGTGAAGGTCCTAAGCTAAGTGCTATCCTCCGCAGCGGCGCCAAGGATGTTCACCTAAACGAGCATTCTCCTTGCATGAGAGAGGAAGAAGAGAAGATGCAAGGGTCGGTTCAGGAACATGTAGTTAGCTAACCCTAAGAGGGTTAACTCTCGATATAAAACTGCTAGGGGCTCTCTCCACCACCACTTATGTCACCCAAGTGGAGCTTTCCTTGAGCTAGGTATGGATCAATGGGAGAAGGAACAATGGAGAACTCAACTTCTATCTCAATGCCTTCATGTGTGCAAGAGGGAGAGAGAGAGACAGAGACCAAGAAGAAGAAGAAGAAGAGGGGAAGAAGGAAGCATCACCTACAAAGACACTCACAATCAAGAAAGCAAGCATGCATCAACACATAATTGTGCTCACAACCATAGCCACAAGAGAGCAAGAGGGAAAAAGAAGAAGACTCAATTGTGAATGAAATTGTATATCCTTTTCATAATTCATAAGTCACTTATATACATGAGCTCTCTTTTTACAATGGCTGGCCACCCATTAACAATCGAGGGCCCACAAATGGTTCTCTAGCTCTATGTACACCTAGGCTTTGTTTCTCAAGGCCAGCATTACACATGTCATAAGCTCGATCATCCCACATCTTTTTGTATGAAGCACTTAGCGTGGTTTTGCATAAAAATAAATTACATGAAGTGTAACCATGCTTTGAGTAATGTTAACCATTGTGGTTAAGATTCCATCATGTCGACCAACCCACGACTCTCGGTCCAATGACCACATCATCCAAATGGGACTATATTAGACTACAAGTAAGTCTTGGAGGGATTTAGCACAACACAGCCACATGTGAGTCCCGTAAATTGAGAATAGTGTGTCCTCAGTTTGCAATCTAGTACTCACTAATGCGGTCACATAGCTCGTACAAGCATGCATCCTACTTGGTAGAGTATCAAGTCTACATAAGTCATCTCCTAACCATTTGGCCACACTTGGCCACCATCCCAGTGTGTAAACTCGAACTGCCCAAGTGCTCACACCACAACGATGGCTACTGCTCATAAAGGGGGCCTCACAAAATAGATCACATTCATCACCCTAGAAACAACATGAGGGTGGAGCATTGAGAAAATGCATTTTTGACTTTCCAAAGTCAAAGTGTGGGAATGATAGCATTTGGACCGCTGTGGACAAGTTCAATAAGAAAGCTCATTTCACTCTAGTGAGGAAGACCATTAAGACAGAAACATGGTAAGGATTTTTCTACCATTGGTGTTCAAACATCATGAACGAGATTCCACGACTACCAATTTGTTTTGGGGGGCATTGTTTGGTAATATGGAGACAAATTTGGAGTTTTCTTCCTCTTATATTAAGTGAGATAGAAAATTTGGCCATATTGGATTCGTTAAAGTGCTATGTGGCAACATAGCAAATGGAGTGGGAGAAGTATCTTCCACTTTGAGTTTTCTATGCTATGTGGCAGCATAGAAAATGGAGTGGGAGAAGTGTCTTCCACTTTTAGAGTCTACCTATAATAATATAATGCATAGTTCCATAAGAAGACACCATTCAATATTTTTTATGGCAAACTTTTATTACCACCACTTCTAAGGAATAAGAACGAGATCTTTGCATCAGATGAGGTCCAACACGCATAATGAAAATAGTTCTCCAACAAATCTCTCCCCAAAGCCTTTGTGTAAATGTTTCCATAATTCTTTATTGTCGTGTAGTAGACTAGCTCCACCTCTCCATCCATAATTATCTCACATACATAATGATATTATATCTCAATGTGCTTTGTGTGAGCATGAAACACTAGGTTCTTGGAGATAGCCTTGTAGCTTTGAATATCACACAACATTGTCGCTCCTTTTTTAGTAACACCCATATCTCCTAACATCCTCCTCACCAGACTGCTTCACATGAAGCAAAGCCTCAGCAAAGCATACCACCTTAACTTCTGTAGAAGAAAGTGCCACTACAGTCTGCTTCTTGTTGATTTTGGATATAATTCTAGACCTAATAAGAAAACAGTGACCAGAAATCTCCAGAAATAGATTTTATACTACCACAATCTCCTGCCTTATAGTTTCAAAAAATCTAGTCAAGGAATTACCTGATTTGTAAGTGACACCATCCGCAATGGTACCTTGTGTTTCATTTCAGCCTTCCACCAATGGTTCTCTTGGGGATGATTTGAGAATGTGCTTAGGACACCAACTGCAAAGCTGATGTCAGGCTGTGTATTGCATAAGAATATCAAACTCTCCACCTTCCTATACTTCTTTATATCCACAAGTGGAGAAGCATCTTCAACAAAAAGCTTCACATTAATCTCCATGGGTGTAACCATTAATCTTCCACAAGTGGAGAAGCATCTTCAACAAAAAGCTTCACATTAATCTCCATGGGTGTAACCATTGACTTGCACTCAACCATGCCAAATACCTTCAGAATTTCCCCTACATACTTTTGCTAAGAAAGGAAGATTTTTATCTTGCCAAACCTCTATTCCCAAACAAAAAATGCTTAAGTCTTAGGTTTGTCATATCAAACTATGAAATCATCGTCTCCTGTGTCTTTACAGGATCTTATCTTCATGGTTCCACATCATAATGAGGTCATCCACATATAGGAAAATGATCATGTGCTTGCCCTGCTCAGAGAAAATATATAAATTTGGATATGATGAACATTCAGAAATACCAATGCTTACAAAGCATCTATCTATTGGTACCATGCCCGAGGGGCCTCTTTCAGCTTGTGCAATGCCTTTTGGAGGCTACACGCTTTGTTTTCAAAACCAAGTATCTCAAAGCTAGGAGGTTGTGCACATAATGACACATAAACCTCCTCCTTTAGATGGCGCCATTTAGAAAAGTTGACTTCATATCCATTTGCAATACCGACTACTTTCCATGAGCAGCTCTAAGGCAAGTATTGTATGAATAGTGGTCAATTTATCTGTGGGGGAAAATGTCCCCTAAAAGTCAAATCTTCGACTTGTGCAAAACCCTTAACCCATGAGCCTTGCCTTGTACTTATCCAATGTACTATTAGACTTGTCCTTGGCCTTCCATACCTAATAACCTTCTATTTCACAGGATGATCCACTCGGGGGCTCACTAAAAATATGTAAGTATAGCACGTGAGCTCAAATTAAGGGGTTTTTTAATTCGAAATTTTAAGGAAAATTTACTTAAATTCATTTCAGAAGGGGTTTCTTTAATTGATTTTGAAAAAACCTGTAAGTCTCTCAAGAAAAAGGAGTCATTTTATTCATGAAAAAATTCACAACTAAAGGGTTTTTTTAATATCTCTTGAACGCACATGATACATAGGGTGTCCTAGTAGTGAACCCCCCAAGACGATCCATAAGATCCCTTGTGGGTTCTTAAAATTGAGTTAAACTTTGACTCCATAATGCTTCCTCCAAGCGAGTTGGCTCTTGTACTTTCATTATCTGATCCATCAAGCCATATTGACAATGTGGGTGAAGGTCCTCTTTTGCTTCCACTACAAGACACTGCTGCCATACACGCGTTCCATACACGCGATAAGTTACGGGCGCGTGTATGGTCACGCATGTATTTGAATAGTATCGGGCACGTGTATATTAGCATCTAAATTCGCGTGTATTGAACTTTAAGTAACGCGTCTACCAGCGCGTGTATATACACGCAATTATACACGCATGAATACACGCATCAATACACGCTTTATTTAGAAAAAAGTAAATTCCTTTACAAAATTAAAAACTATTTTCTTTAAACCATTATCATCTTATCACAGAGGCCATTGGAGTCTTATTATCTTGAATCTATTGGATAGAGATGTAATCTTTATGAATTCTTTAGCATCCATTCATGGGAGAAGTAAAATGTAAGAATCAACTTTACCATGGTTTATGTTCTAGAGCAATATTTTGTATGTTTTCAATTGTTTGGTTGACCCTCAATATTTTATGCTTGCAGTGTTGCCAAACTTATCTTGAGTTTTCTAGGTTCCACCTATGAAGACTACAAACTTGAAGATTTTAAGTACTACAATCAGGAAGTTCCTTTGCAGAAAGACTCAACATCTTGTGGATGGATAGTGCTTGCTAATGCTTGGAGATATCTTGAGTCAAGATTTAGAATGACAACACTTACTGTAAGTTCATGTAATAATATCATTGATTGATTTGGTCAATACATTTAGTGACTTTGTCATATTAAGAAATTTTCTTATTTTCTTTTGCCTTAGTTGCATGAATATCCAGATTCTTGGGTAACTTGGGTAAGGGAGAAGGCAGTGTCTATGGTTTTGGACAGATCTATCAATCCAGTTGATCCTGATTCCCCCTTTCCACCTAATAAAGGAGCAAAGGATACAAATTCAAAGAAAAGAAAAAAGGAGGAGAAGGAAAGCCATGTCAAGGATGGCTCATCCAAAAAGAAAAAGACCTCTGCCAACTATTTTCAAAATTTCGTATACCGACGCGCATACCGACGTGTTTACCGTTGTGAATACCGACGCATATATCGAGGTATATACCGGCACGTATACCGATGCACATACCGACGCTCGTAAGCTTTTTACAGCCGAGAACCTATTGTTCTCTGTTTTCCGCGGCGTTCCAGAGAAGGTATGCGTTTCAGCATCTCCTTCAAGCTTTCCTCTTTTCTCCTCTTCTCCTTCTCCAATTTAACTTATATGCTCTTGCTTTTACTAATATGCTCTTGCTTTTGCTTTTTAGGATATAGGTTGTTTAGGGTTTTGTGTTTTTTTTAACTCTCTATGCATGTTGAGAGCTCTCTATGTATGCATAGATCTCCTAATTTATGCATAAGACTTCACATGCGTTATGTTTTTATGCATAAAGCTTTTTTTGATGTAGAGTGCCTTGCATGGATGGAGAGCATAAGCTTTTTGAATGTTTATACTCTCTTATACATATAACATATATTTCTTATGCTCTGTTTTTCTATGCATAAGGTATTCTCTTTATTCATAGAGTTTATATATGTTATCAAGGTAAGATCTCTTATCCATGTAAGACAAGATCATGTTATAATTATTACCCCATTGGGTGATGGGATTAAGGGTTAGCATAGTGCATAAGGCTTATAGCATAGAGCTTATGCATAAGACTTATGCATATGGCTTATGCATAGAGCTTATGCATAAGTCTTGCAGTCTTATTATGCAAGCTTATACTTAAGGCTTGCAAGCCTTACTATGCATACGATTGCATAAACCTTATTCATAAAGCTTGCATAAGACTTACGTATAGAGCATTACACATAAGCTTATGTATAGATCATTATGCATAGGCTTTATGCATAAGGCTCTATGCGTTCAGCTTTAGGTGTAGGCTTTTATGCATAGAGCTCAATGTGTAGGCTCTATTTGCAGAATCTATGCATATAGATTTTTGCATAAGGCCTTTATAAATAGCTATTTATGAATAGAGATATCCCCTCTCTCCATCCTTGTTCTAATTACCTTCTTAATTTTGTATGGAGAGAAGATAAGCTAATGTATAAGTTATTTTTAAAATCTCCCTCAACGGCTGGGGAAAAGAAGCCCGTTTGACGCTTTAAATGTTATTTTTAAAATCTCCCTCACGGCTGGGGAAAAGAAGCCTTGTTTTATGGTTTACATAATGCTTTGTGTAATGCATAATGATTTGTATTTAATGAGCTATATATACATGTTATCCTGCTAGATGGAGCCTCTCAATCTTGAAGAGAGAATAGTGTGTCCATGCATGCGATGTAAGTACCAAATCTTTCGAAAATGAAGGATTTGCAACCAGCATATTCATGACGCTGGCATATTTCCAATGGAGCGCTCGTAAAATTTACGATTTCAATCGTACAACCAAGCAAGTGTGCAGCCGCATCTTGATAACATTGCGCCTATGAATTCTCGTCCCCACCAAAGGATGAGAATATCGAAGGAGGGAGTGACAGATGGAGCTCAATTAACAGCACCCAAGGGAATGGAAGAAGGTCAGGAAATGGAAGAAGGTCCAATGGAGGAAATGTTGGATGCCTTCATCGAGCAACAAGAAGCTCTCTTCGAGGAGCATGAACATGAAGATCATCAACCACGACATTCTCAACGGTCAAATTATGAACCAGAGGAAGAGGCCATGCGTAAACTTGCACGCCTTCCATTATACAATGGTGCAACATATCTGTATTGCGTGCATCTCTTACGATGCTAAATTTGCAGTCAATTTTTGGATGGTCTAATACAAGTGTCACTGAACTCTTCAAGTAAGGAATTTTTTAGAGATTACACCTAATGTTGAAATGATAAATTTTCAACTTGTATTTGACTAAATCTTAATAGTAACGATCAGATATTGCCATACTTGCAGGCTTTTGAAAGACCAGATATTGCCTCCCGACAACGAGATGCCTCCATCTCGTGCAGATGCCAAGAAGTTATTGAAATCCATAGGCATGGATTACAATAATATTCATGCTTGTCGCAATGATTGTTGCCTCTTCCGCCATGAATATGAGCATTTGCAAGAATGTCCCCATTGTGGCTCTAACAGATATAGAGAAGATGTTCAGGGGGAAGCTGTCCCGGTAAAGGTTCTTAGGCACTTTCCAATCATCCCAAGAATAAAAAGCATGTTCAGGTGCAAATCTATTGATGACATGGCATGCCACAACTCGATCCACAGATGAAGTGATGCGTGTGCCTGCTGATTCACCCGCATGGAGACACATTGAAGAGAAATGGCCGGCTTTTAGGGAAGATCCTCGTAACCTCCGTCTTGGCCTACTGATTCACCCGCATGGAGACACATTGAAGAGAAATGGCCGGCTTTTAGGGAAGATCCTCGTAACCTCCGTCTTGGCCTAGCAATGGTGGATGGTGTAAACCCTTTTGGTTTAAGGAGCTCTTCATGGAGCACATGGCCTGTTTGCCTTGTGAATTATAATCTTCCGCCATGGTTAGCAATAAAGAAAGGTCATTTGTTGCTCTCATTAATAGTTCCAGGAAAGTACAAGGTGAAGAACATGGATGTATATTTGGCACCACTTATTGATGAGTTACGCACCTTGTGGAACGGAATTGAAGTGAAGGACATGTCAAAGCAGCAGAGTGGCCAAAGACTTGCAATTGTGCAAGGTATTCTCATGTGGACAATGCATGATTGGCCTGGCTATGGAGAATGCTCAGGTTTGTCTATATCGGGTTACAATGCATGTCTTGTATGTGGTCCTCGACTTGATTCAAGATAAGCATTACGAAAGAATGTCTACCAAGGACATGTTCGGTATCTTCCAGAAAATCATGAATTGCGGGATGGTAATCTAGGAAGACCTCCTCCAAGTGCACTAAAGGCAAGCGATTGGAAGATCGAATGGGAGGAATGTGGCAACTTGGCATGTCTTGGGATGAAGAGGCTCTCTATCTTTCACCAACTCCCCTATTGGGGTGATCTCCTTATAAACCATTTGCTTGACCCGATGCATATTTTCAAGAATGTAGCTGACATTCTGTGGAAGACCATGACAGGAAAAAAGGAGACTAAAGGCCAAAGGGACGACTTGGAAGAGATAGGTTACATGCAAGAGTTGTGGGCTCGCACTAGACCCAATGGAAAGGTGCTACTTCCAAGATCCCCATGGGTTTTTAGTAAGATGGAGGAACAACAAGTGAAGAGGACAATTTCAGAGTTTCAGACTCCTACAGGTTGTATGCATTGCTTGAAAAGTGCATTTACAAAGGATGATGATCTTAGTGGCCTCAAGAGTCATGATTGGCACAAGTTTCTACAATTTGTGCTTTTAGATGGAAGTAAAGAATGCCTTCTCGCATGGTGATTTGCAAGAAGAAGTATACATGATGCAGCCACTAGGTTATGAGAGTGATGCACACCTAGATTTTGTGTGCAGGTTATGTAAAGTCTTGTATGCAAGTACCTAGATCATGGTCAAACAAGATCAGGGAGTATCTTGTTACCATTGGATTTTAGATATCCAATGTAGATTTCCAATTTATATGAGAAAGACACATAGAGGGATCATGCTATTAGTCATCTATGTGGATGAATTGATTATCACTGGGTGATAGTGATGCGGACATACATGATGTTAGGAGGCTTTTGAAGTGGAAGTTTGAGATGAATGATTTGGGTGAGCTGTGATATTTCTTGGGCATAGAGGTGGTGAGATCACCTCATGGCATTTTGTTATTGCAAAGGCAATATGGCTTGGGCATGTTGTCCAAGTATGGTACGACAGGTTGTAAGCCTATTTCAGTGCCATTGGAGCATACAACACAAAGCTTTCCGCATATACAGGTGAGCTTTTGGAGGACCACCCCACTACGTGCTTGATCTACATTACCATTACTAGGCCACACTTGAACTATGTTGTTGGACATGCGAGGAGTGGAAGAAGGCAAAGAAAGAAGTTAGTGAGGATACTCAATACCCTTAGCAAAAGGTAATGCATGCGAGCCACTTGCAAAAGTATGGTGTGACAATGTATGGTTTTAGAGGAAAGATAACTTGTCTGACACGATTTATAAGTTTTTTCTTTCTCATGCATCACTAAGATTAGTTCATTTCTCCTCATGAATTTCATATCTTAAGCATGTTGTAATTTGTTGTAGTAGAAAAGGACAATAGGTCATGCCCCAACTTCTTAGAAAAATAAGTACCGTAAGCATCACAATGAAGCTGAGAGTTGGGAATGGTCACTGATGCCAATATCCAATAAGCTCAGGGAAACCATGACTTTGTGAGTGACTCAATTCTTTGAACTTCAATTTCAGTTATCACCAAAGTCTCAATTCCTATGTTGTTTTGCCTTTAGCCCTCACTATTTTGCATTGTTTCATTATTAAATGCAAGAAGACAATGCTGAAGAAGGTGGTGGTGGAGAGGAAGGATATGGTGACGAATCATCTTGAAGATGAAGATGATTTAACTTAATTAATTTTCTTATTAGTCATCTTTTTAGTTTTTATAAAGGCAAAGTTCCAGCACTTATAGGTTGTTCTAGAGGAGAGTACAAACACGTCACTTGAGCATGTGTGGTGACCTAATCATCGTAGTGGCCAAGGTCGTGTTATTAACACTTGGGTTGATATCATAAATCGTGCTAACCTAGGTATGAAAGTTATGCATGAACGTAATGCTCATAACTTCCCTCTAGACTTAGCCATTGAGCTAAGTCTTATTGTAAGATACCTCTTTTCTTATCTTGGTATAACTCAGAAATTAATTTCTGGACGTATATTTCTAGTGAGAGAATATCCTCATATTTAATTTTTAATGAGCACTTGGATGTATAGTTAATTTTTTCCGAGGAATTGGATTGATACCTAAATTAGATTCTCAATAATTTTTAGAATATTATATTTTTAGATAGCAAAACTACATTTATGCATAAATTAAATATATATGGTATTAATTTCACAATAGAAAAATCTAAGATCTAAGAATTATGATAGAAATAGTTGTAATTAGGTTTTAGACTTATATATGGGACAATCACTACTACGCGGTAGCCTAATACCGGCACTTATACCGACGTCATGAACGGGGTCTAAAAAAGCCCCGTCATCGGTATAAACGCCGGTATCTGCATCGGAACGACGACGTCGGTATAAGCGTCGGGGAAAAATACTGACGCCTATACCGGTGTCTATACCGACGTTACACCGGTGCCCATACCGACGAGTATACCGGTGTCTATACCGGCTTCTACACCAGCGCTTATACCGGGGTCTATACCTATGTCTATACCGACGTTTCACCGGCATCTATACCGACGACAATACCGGCATGTATACCAGCACATATACCGGCGTCTATACCGGGGAATATACCGACGCCATAACAGAATTTTTTTTTAGACAGAATAGTGTTGCTTGGCTGCCTGCAATGAACAGGATCAACAGTAGCAAACAGACAGCACCATTCTGTCTAAAATAGAGCACAAAAACAACCGTGCTCGTTTTTTTTATTTTTCAGATAAACAAGAAATTAAAGTAAACATTAATACTCAAGAATCTTTTGATCATATACCAATAGTTTGAAGGTCATCTTACATCATGGTAATGCCTCCCAATTGACGGTCTCTCCTTCTTCTTCAAGCATCTCAAATAAGGCCACAAGGCCATGTTTGTGAGCGTACTTCTCCTCTCTGGGCGATTCATGGCCAACTCCTACACAAACGATTAACAATTACAACTTTTAGAAATCAACATTTAGCCCACATACATACATTTAGATAAATAAAATTGCTACAAATACTTACGAATTCATGGCGCATGGTTTCGTAACCACCACTCCCAAGATGAGAAGCCCCTACTGTTTGGAGTCTTGCCCTTGCCGCCTCTCTTTGTTGTTGAAACCTCTCTGGTGTCTCTGTGAGCTCCTGAGCAATGGCTTCCCACTCCCTGTCATCTAGCCAAACAGGTTTCTCTTTCCCCTCTCTAAATGCATCCCTCGCCTCTGACCTACGATTCCCCATCAAAATGCGAGCTGTATACTGTATCCACTCATTAGAGACGACATTCATAGGGTCAGATGGCTGAAACTCTTGCTTTATCTTTGTATTTATATAATTTTTCTTCTCCTTATCTTGCTGATCCCATTTAGTCATGACAGAGTTGTGAAACTGTATAGTGCACAATTGTCGAATGCGTGTCTTCATTGCCTTCCCTGCACTATTCATTATTGGTGCCCCATCCCTAATTGTGTATATCTTACTGTTGTCATGGTCATGTGCACCCCAGGGAGTGGAAGGTGAACCTATGGGTGTGCTATCAAAACAGATGAGAGCGAAGGACGACGCTCACGTGGTGGTGGTGTCACAGCATCTGTGGCACTACCACCACAACAACCTCCCCCTGAAGACCTACTACGTGAGCAACGTCTATGTGAAGAGGTGGTAGATTGAGCTGTAAGAGGAGTGGAAGGTTGTGTGGTATGAGGTGTGGGAGCTGCTGTCGTACCTACGGGTGTGGGAACTGGCGTCGGGAAGCCAGATAGTGAGGCAGATGTCCCTACTCCAGAACCCCAATAACTCTGAGCCATGGCTCTCTGCTCTGGAGTCATGGACGAGAGAAAACCATATAACTGCTGGGGACTCATGCCCTGCGGTGTAGGATTAAATGAGAAATCAGGACTGTAGTCGAGCGGCGGTGAGTCATCACCCATGGCCTGTTGGACAAAAAACCATATGACAAACTTGTGCGAAATAAAAATTACACGGTAAACAATGAAAGAACCATATGACAAACATTAACAATGATAAACAACAATGGTAAAATCATATCAATTTGCACCTGTACTAGTGATTATGATGGTAAACGTTAACAATGGTAAACAATGAAAGGACCATGTGACAAGCATTAACTTTCCTAAACAACAATGGTAAACCATATCACTTTGCACCTTCAATGTCATAAAATCATTACAAATATGTCATAACTATTTGCATAATCATTAAGATACATTATTTTAAAAATCATTATCTATTCTATCATCCTCATTAAGATCAGTAGCCCCAAAGAGATCTATGTCTATGTACATTTCAGCATCCTCATCATTAAAAGTCCCTTGATGAAGGATGTCCTCATCATCTATGTCTTCTTCCTCAACATGTTTTTCAGCTTCATTGGTTTGCACCTCTTCATTTGGTTTGCACCTCTTCATTTGGATCTTGCTCTAGTTGCTCCTCTTCATTTGCTTGCTCCTCTTCATTGTTGATATCGGCTTGTTCTTGCTGCTCCCCACCACCCTGTGAATCCACATTACCCTGTTGTAGCTCAAATTCTTCAAAAATTTGCTTACTACGGGGGGCGCCTTGAACCACAAATAGCCAGCGTGCGTGGATCTTTTGGATCCGCTTTAAAGACAACCTGCTCACAATGCTCTGGGCGCACAAAAGTATCTTGCTGATCGGTCCATACCTTTGTGGAGTCCACTTGGATGAGGCCACTCTTGTCTCTACGTACAGTTGCATGTGGCCCATTCGTGATTACCTTGAACCACTTCACATCAAAGATAAATAACTCAAAACTTCTGAAGCCAACCTTTAATATGTCTTGAATGGTTCCAAAGTAATCAAGCATTCCAGTAATTGTGTTATCATCACTTGCACTTGCACGACTTTCTTGAACAAACTGTGCTGTGACACCACAGTCAAAGGTTGATCTTCTTTGGTCTATTCGTTCTACTCGAAAATGACGTCCATGTGACCAAAACGCCCCATATTTGTGATATTACAAATAGCACATAAAGATTGTTGATGGACAAACAAACACTGAGACATGTAGAGAAAAAAAAGAGAGACATGTAGAACTTAAACAGTTATTGCATCCTTTTGTAAGCTACTCCTCCTCCTCTGTTATAGTTAAACTAGCACTGTAGCTTCTAGCCATCTACCTGTGGGGGAAAGTTCGGAAGAGCTTGCATACCTTCTGGATATGGGAGATTTCTTGTAGTGCAATTCCTTCTGAAACTTAAACGATCTTGTACTCGCTGTCGCTTGAGAGCTTCATATGTCTCAATCCACTTCTCCATTACATGAGAGTTCAAGATGCAAAATTTGTTGATTTTTTTCCTCAAATTATTATCCATCTTTCTCTTAATGCCTTGGCCTTGAGGTTCCTCACCAATGACTCGCCTGTTAGACTCTTGAGACCATAGTCGAGGTATCTCTGGATCTGAAGAACTTAAATATTCAGTGATGTAAACAAGGGACTCTTGTATCAGCCACCCTTCTGACATACTACCCTTTGGGCGAGCCATTTGGCGAACAAATCCCTTTAATGTCTTCATGAACCTCTCCAAAAAGAACATCCATCTTGAATGGACTGTTCCACTGCAACCTCATCTACAACATGAACTAGCAGATGCATCTGGATTGTTAATAAACTTGTAGGGAAAAACTTCTCTACCATGCAAAGACTGCCTCTATGGAGTTTAAACGCGCTGTCTCCAAAGTGTCTCTCTTTATCTCTTTTGAAGAAATCCAGCGCACCAATGTGCCAATCTTATAGATAGTAGCTCTAATGTCTTCAGTGAGACAATCTTTTATTGCTATGGGTAAGACCAACCCTTTGCTATAGCCATAGCAATGATAGCTCTCACGATTTAATGTCTTCTCATAGTTAATGCCATAAGTTTGTGCATAGCCCTTGGCAACCAATCTTGCGTTATACCTACTCATCACTAAACCATCAGCATTATGCTTGACTTTATACACCCACTTACATCCAATTGCCTTTTTTTCCTTAGGCAAAGAAACTAACTCCCATGTCGCATTTTCATCCAATGCTATCGTCTCATCATTCATGGCATCTTCCTATTTCTTATTTCTAAGTTCTTACTCAAAACAAGTGGGCTCCAACTCCTGTATTGATGTAAGCATAATGATGGGATGTATATCCATCATATATCAACCTGTTCAATAGGGTACCTAACGCTCGTAGATGTACGTACACCTGGATCACTGCTGCCAGGTGTCCTAAAAAATAGCCTTGGTTCTCCTTACACCAAGAGTAACCACATATGAGATGCCAAACTCCTCATCAAGGCTCTGCTTAGAGCCACTAGAGTCACCATCCACATATGAGTGACTTGCTGACAGATCAGGCACAAAAGATTGATCTATCTTCTCCTTCCCTTTGCATGATACATGTGTACCTACATCTATCCTCAACCTGTTTCCTGACCATGGGCTAACATTGGATCCACTACTAGAGGACTCTCCAGGTCCACTAAGTACCTGTGCTGATTGATTACTACTCTACCTGTGGTGCAACATCAACACTTCTTAAATCTGCATCTTCTGTTGCCTTCACTGATGGTGCATACCAGTTATTCATCTTATCAAAGACAACATCTCTGCTTGCTCGCATCTCACAAGTGATAGGTTTATAACATCTATAACCTTTATGCTCCATAGCATAACCAATAAGGATGCATTTCTCTGCCTTTGGATCCAACTTTGTTCTTACTTCATTATAGGAACATGCATATATACAATACATCCAAACACTTTCAAGTGAGACACATTCAGTCTTATGCGTGTAAAATTTTGTTCATGCGTCATACCATGAACAGCTCGAGTGGGTGTCTTATTCATAATATACACAATAGTAAAACTACTGCTTTTGCCCAAAAATAATGTGGCATATTCTTTTCAGCCCATCAAGGCACATGCCACTTCTACAATGTGCCTTTTTTTTCTTTCTACAACACCATTTTGTTATGGAGTATACCTACATGTAAACTTTCTCTTGATATCCTGCTAATCACTTAACTCATTGGAGAAATATTCTCCCCCACCATCTGATCTCGGGAATTTTATTTGCATGCCTTTTTCCTTCTTGACCAAGTCTTTAAATCTCTAAAATTGAGAAAACACCTCACTTTTGTCCTTCTTGAAGTAAACCCACACTTTCCCAGTGTGGTCATCAATGAATGTTACATAATACCTACAGCCTGTAATTGTTGCAGTCTTGCTCGGTCCCCATACATCTGAATGTATAACATCTAGTGGCCTTGCATTGACGTTCTTTTCATGTGAAAAAGTATGTTTGTCCTGCTTCACATACTTTATGCATACCATCAACCTTAAACTTTGGTAAACCTGCAACAATATTTTGGGCCTACATAGACTTCAGCCGTTGTATATTCACATGATCAATGTGTGCCATATGTCAATATCTGCAAATGACACACTACAAGAGTCTCATTGCCTAGTGTCACTAGCGTAGCATTACAACAAAGACAAAGCTTGCTTTTGATTAGGTTTCGAAAATTAAAATTTAAATGAGGCTTAGCGTCACTAATTTTTGATGCCAAAAATGACGCAAACTTATCGAACAAATAGCATCATTTTGAGCATCGCAACTCACATACATTTATGGATTTAGTTTTTGGTTGAGGCCTTTTTCTTCTCAATTGTTTTTGTTTCCTGACAAAATGTGTCACTTTTTTTCGCCTTCACACGATTAAGGTAAACTTATTGCCCCCGCATTCCCGCCATCGCTCTACCCATCACGGCTCATCACCCTCGCCTTCTTCTTCGCGCCTCACCCTCCCTCACCGAATTCTGGGTAAACCGTTAGAATATGGGCGCACCAATGCTCTCCTCTACAAATCCGTTTACAACCCCGTTGTTGAGCTTAGAACTTCACCCCAAAACTGCTTCTGTGACCTCAAGCTCTAAGTTTGAGTTGTCGTCGTCTGTGTCACTTTCTTAGCGTCTGGGCTAATCCGTTCCTTAAGCCTAGCTAGAAGTCATACCAAGTGCATGTATTTTCTTGTTTTCTTTCTTAGTTTGCTTTATAAGAAGTTTTGCCTCAACTTCTTTCAGATGTAGGTTGCTTAATGCAAGGAGTTAGGTATTCATCCCCCATGACCTTCTTTTTCACCCCTTGGCTCATCGCCCTTGCCTTCTTCTTCTCCCGTGGCTTCATCAAAACACAGGGGCATCGCAGGTTCAAGAAGCTGATAGCCCTTTAAGCCTCATACTTAGTGAGATCTTGTGTGAGCTTGTGGTGGTGGACGGTTGCTCTTCGATGACTATTGTATTGAGCAAGGAATTCATCATGAGTTCACTGTTCCATATTCTCCTCAACAAAATGGCATTGCAGAGCGTAATAATCCAACCATCCTTAATGCTATGAGATGTATGCTTATTCATTCTGGATTATCTAAGAGATTTTGGGCTGAAGTAATTCATACAGAAGTCTTTGTTCAAAATCATCTTCCCACAGCTGCACCTGCTGGGAAGATTCCCATTACAATTTGGTCAGGGAAACTCCTTATGTATCACATTTTCGCACCTTTGGATGCATTACTCCTGGTTGGATCCTCCTCGTGCCAAAAGAAACGCGATAAAGCACACCCACACACACACACACACACACACATAGAGATCATGCACACCGTTCACAAATGATATATATATATATATATATATATATATATATATAAGAGAGAGAGAGAGAGAGAGAGAGAGAGAGAGAGGAAATTTAACATGCAGAGAGAGAGAGAAAAGAACAAACTAGGCGAGAGCTCAAGGTAGAGGAGTAGGAGAGAAGAACAAACGAGGTGAAATTTGAATCGGGCACACCTAACAGAGGGCGGCGGGCAGGACAACGTGGGGGGGCCCATGCAGATTTGAATCGGGCAGCTGACGGATGGCGATGACCAAGGAATCCTCCTTCCTTGGACACGGAGGAGCTCTGGCAGAGGACGGCGCCTACAGAGCAGCAGAGGGTGGTGGGAGGGCGTAGTAACTATGGCAGAGGGTGGTGCAGAGGGTGGCGAGACTAGTGCATTAATCTTGCAATAGAGGGCGGCGACCGGTGCAGGGATGTTCATAGCCTCCATGCAAGGTTCAAAAAAATGGACACGTGGCACGTGAATAGTAGCCCTATAATATATATAGAGATATATAGAGAAGAGAGAGGGAGAGGACACTTACCCAACAGCAGCACGTCAAGTGATGCGACCACCAGAAGAGCGCGAGGAGACTCCAGCATGAACCCTGAAGCAGAGCACGAGGAGGCTGCCCACCATATCATACAAAAAAAAAAGAATTAGATAGCATGGGCTGAGAGAGAGAGAGAGAGAGAGAGAGAGAGAGAACTTACTAGTTGAGGTGTTAGAGGTCGAGGAGCACAATTCAGAATTTGCGTTGGCATGATGCATGCAATTAGACGTTTTCTGATCCTACACACACAAACATGCACCGTTTTCTGATTCACACACACAAACATACATGCATGTATACCGTTTTTTCAATCCTACACACCCACACACACATGCATACACCGTTTTCTCAATCAAACACGCACACAAAGAATGCACACCGTTCACGAATGAGAGAGAGAGAGAGAGAGAGAGAGAACATTTAACATGCAGGTGTTACATGCAGAGAGAGAGAAGAACAAACCAGGCGAGAGCTCAAGGTCGAGGAGCGGGAGAGAAGAACAAACCAGGCGAAGAGCAATTTGTTTTGGGCAGCTGACGGAGGGCGGCAGCCAGCAGGACGACGTGGGGGGCCATGTAGATTTGAATCGGGCAGCTGACGGACGGTGGCGGCCAAGGAGTCCTCTTTCCTTGGACGCAGGGAGCTTTGGCAGAGGGTGGTAGGAGGGTGTAGTAACTCTGGAAGAGGGTGGTGCAAAGGGCGATGACTAGTGCATTAATCTTGCAGAGCAGAGGATGGTGACCGGTGCAGGGATGTTAGCAGCGTCCATGTAGGGTCCAAAAAAAATGGACACATGGCACGTGAATAGTAGCCCTATAATATATATAATTGACATGCGATATAATATATATATAGAGAAGCATACCCATGCTCTATGTAAGGTCATTTGTGAAATAGTCAAATAAGTTAAAAGGATCGCTCAATTTCTCTACTCAGTTTTACCGTGTGGCACAATTTTCTTCACTCGATTTTTCGGCGGCCTCATTTAGCCTAACAAATAATTATAATATTAAAAAAAATAACACGTGACGCACAACAAAGAGTTGATACAGGACAGTCATGAGCCCAAATTCGTGCGCGCAAATCTCCTATGGAATATGAGTTTCTTTTTATTTCAGCCTATGACGCTGCACTAAATCCCCTTCCACACAGGCAAACATGGCCATATTATTACCTCGTCGTGAGCCGTGAGCGTAGCAGTGCAAGATTGCAAAGCGTTATTTGTTTCCTTTTGACTTGAGACCAGAACGCATTAGGCACGGGAAGGTTACCTTCAGCCCGTAGCCTTTGTGGGACAAAATACTGAGAAAACCCC